>NW_007732685.1:65391-121657 GCF_000696425.1 Galeopterus variegatus
CATAAATTATGTCTCAATAAATATCAATGGACTGGAATCATTATATACATATGTTCTGACCAGTATAAAATTAAACTGACTCAGTATTAGAAAGATACCAAGGAAATCTCCAAATATTTGGAAATTAAGCAAAACACTTCTAAATAACCTATGCAAGAAGAAATAACAATATAGAATAAAATGTTTTGAGGTGAGTGACAAAGATTATGAAAATGCAACATACAAAAACTTGTGAGATGGAACTAAACCAATACTTCAAAGGAAATTTATGTTTTTTAAATGTGCGTAGTAGAAGAAAGGAAAAGTTGAAAATAAACAATTTAAGCTTTCAACTCAAGAAACTAGACACTAATCAACAAGTTAAACCCAAAGGGGAAAACAAAAAGGAAAATTATAAAAATAAGAGTGAAAAATCAAAGAAATAGGAAAAGATATACAATATTTAAAAACTGACAAAAGTAAGTGGTTCTTTGCAAAGATTAATATAATTGGTAAATCCCTAGCAAACCAATCAAAGAAAAAAGAAGAGAAAACTCAAGTTAAAAGTGTCAAGGAAAGGGGCCGGCCCGGTGGTGCACACTGCTACAGTGCACCACTTGGGAGCGCGGCGGCACTCCCGCCGAGGGTTTGGATCCCACATACAGACCGGTTCCCGCTCACTGGCTGAGTGAGGTGCGGGAGCAACACCGAGGGTTGCGATCCCGTTGCCAGTCCCGGTCGGGTCCAGGCGCGACACTGAGGGTTGCAATCCGTTGCCGGACACGAAAATAAAAAAAGACAAAAAAAAAAAAAGTGTCAAGGAAAAAACAAGGGGGTCACCTCTATGAGTCATAGAGATGTTAAAAGAATAATAGGATATTATAATGAACTTTATCTCAATAAATTTGACAACATAGAGATGACTGGCAAATTTACTCAAAAACACAATTTGCCAAAATGGACAATAAGAAGAAATTAAAAATCTGAATAATGCTGTGTCTAGTATTTAAATTGAAATTATGATTAAATGTCTTCTCATAAATTAAATTTCAGACCCATACTGTATTAGTAGTAAATTCTTTCAAGCATTTACGGAAGAAATAATGCCAATCTTAAACAAACTCTTCCAAAGAATAGCAAAAGATAGAAGATATCTTAACTCTTCATACAAGGTCATCCTAAGTAAAGTCTGATGAGCCTTACTAGTAAAGAAAATTACCAACCAATATCTCTCATAAACCCTAAAAATTTTTTCTTTTAGCAAACCAAGTTCAATGATTTATAAAAAGATAACAAGTCATGATCAAGTGGAATTTATTCCAGGAATCCATGGATGACTTAACATTTAAAAACCAAACAAAGGGGCCGGCCCGGTGGTGCACTGCTATAGTGCGCCGCTTGGGAAGCGTGGCAGCGCTCCCGCCGAGGGTTCGGATCCCACATGCAGACCGGTTCCTGCTCTCTGGCTGAGTGAGGCGCGGGAGCAGCACCGAGGGTTGCGATCCCGTTGCCGGTCCCGGTCCAGTGCGGGGGCGACACTGAGGGTTGCGATCCGTTGCCGGACATGGAAAAAGACAAAAAAAAAAAAACCAAACAAAGCTTCATTCAAAGAATGAGAGGAAAACCACATAATCATTTCAATAGATGTAGAAAAATCATCTGATTCAGTTCCACACTTGTTTATACTAACAGTTCTCGACAAAATGCTAATAGAAAGGAATTTCTTTAATTTGATGGTAGGTAGCTTTATACTTAATGAAAAAATAATAAATGCTTTCTCTATGAATTTGTTAACAAAAAAAGGGTGTTCCTTGTTACCCGTGGTTTTTTTTTTTTTTTTTTTTTTTGTCTTTTGTCTTCTTATCCAGTGCGCCACCGGGCCGGCCCGATGTGTTTACCATTACACTGACAACCTAGCTAGTGCAATAAGGCAAGAAAAAAAATTGTCATGAAGACTGAAAAGGAAGTAAAACTGTTTTCCACAGATGACATAATAGTGTACATAGAAAATCTAAAAGAATCTCCAAAATGACTATTGAAAATAAATGAATTTAACAAAATTGCTGGATGTAAGGTCAATGTAAAAAAAATCAAGTGTATCTCTCTGTACTAGCAGCAAAAAATGGGAAAATAAAATTTAAAAGTATCATTTATTCTAATGTTAAAAATCAAGTACCTAGCAATAAATCTAATGGGAGATGTGCAAAACCTTTACAATGAAAGCTACAAAATATATTGAGAAAAATTAAATATTGTTTAAAGAAATTGAATGATATAGCTGTGTGCCTGGATTAGATGATTGTGAAGACAATTCTCCCTAATTTGATTTTAGATTTAATGCAATCCCAATCAAAATCAGTGAATTAGTTTTTGTAAAAATTGTCAAACTGATCTAAAATCTAAATGGACATGCAAAGAACCAAGAATAACCAAGGCAATATTAAAGAAGAAAAAAAATGGGGAACTTGCACTATCAGATATTAAGTCTTACTGTAAAAGTACAGTGATTAACATAGTATGGTATTGGCTCAAGGATACATGCATAAAGGAAAGGAATAAAATGGAGTCCAGCAATAACTGTTATAGATATATGCATATCTGACAAAATATTTGTATCCAAAGTAAATAAAGAATTCTACAAAGCAATTGTAAAAATACAGTCAACTCATTAAAAACTGGGCAAAATACTTTAACAAGACTTCAGAGAAGAGAATATTACAACTGCCAAAAAACATATAAAGAGATACTCAACATCATTACTCATTGTAGAAATGCAAATAAAAATAACAATGATATATCATTACCCAACCACCAGAACTGCTAAAATTTAAAAAACTGACATATTAAGCTTTATTGCAGACTTTTGGTGACCTGGGGAAAGGAATTCATTCTATCCTCTCTGTCCTTATGGTAAGAACCCTAAATGATCAGCTGATCTTTCAAATTTTGGTAGGGGACCCAAATCACTTCCAATTTAGTCCTGCCTTCTGTCCACAGCCTTCTCACACCATGCAGGGAGATGTAGCCAGTCTACTCAGGCACTCCAATGAAACAATTATTTCTAATTACTACCATCCCCCAAATTAATCACTATTTTGACTTTGTAACCATAGATTCATTTTGCCTGTTTTTGAATTTTCTATGCATGGAATTAAAAAATATGTACTTAAGTATGCTTTTGAATCTGGATTCTTTAACTCAATGTTTTAAGATTCAAATTCATCCATATGAATCCATGTTTGTCTGTCCATGTCTATCTAATGAACCACCTATCCATGGTTCATTCTTTTTCATTACTGTATGATATTCCAATTTCTATATATTCATATATACTTATTCTGCTATTGATAGTCTCTTGGGTTGTTTCCAATTTGTGATTATTATATAAAATACTGCTATGAATATTCTTATATGTGCACATAAGTACACATTTCTGTTATGTACATGTGGAATTGCTAGGTCAGGGGGTATGTGTATATTTAGCTTTACAAAATACTGCCAAAGTTTTCTGAAGTGGTTTTACCTTTTCACCCAAAAATATTATATGGAAATTTTATTTGAGATATATTTACACCATGCCCATGCCCCATTTTCTTGTTGACTGAAAACTCTTAAAAATCTTTTGACGTGGCTCTCTAAAACCCTATAGGCAGTAAAATTCAATTTTTTTCTGTTTCAAGAACAGGAAGCTTTTCATCAAGGAAAATGTAGTTACATTCATCTAGACTGTTAAAAACACTGCAGATGTAGCTGCAGCAAACAAACATGGCAGGAGAGACTGTCTCAACTGATATTTCAAAGTCAGATCATCCTGAGAAGCACTTACTGAAAGGGAAACGATCAGGTGGAATTTCTGTCCAGTGAAGAAGCCCTTACTTCTTAATCATTAATGTGATTTTTTTTTCCCCAAGAAATGTCCCAATTATGAAAAATTATGAAACAATTTGTGATTAAGTGACACTACATATAAATATAGGAACTATAACTAAAAAGAATAGACTTTTAGGCCATCATCAGACACTACTAAATTTTAACTAAGTTCCAAATGAGAAGAACCCTCACAGTACAAATATTTTTCTACATTTGTTGAATGCATAAACAGGGTTTAATTTTAGAATCCTGCATTGTTTAAAGGAGACTACAGGAGAGAAAATCAGAAATTAAGGGTTTATTACTAACTCTGTGACCTTAGTCACTTAATCTTTGTCTCAGATTTAAGTATTTGCAAAAATAAGGGAACACTATATCTTCTCTGTTTACCAAAAAGATTATTGGGGGAACAATTGAAATGGCCTATAACAGCTAATCCATATGGGAATTTAAAGTAAACCAAGCATTTCCCACATATTTTCATTTCTGTATTTAAAATAATCTTACAGCTGGTAAAGTGCTATTCAAATGTAAGGCACATTTTTTCATATGATAAGTCACTGTGCGGTCTTATTTGTTATATGCCTTTTTTCATAAACGGAGCCTGGTGTAGTCAGTCTATAAGTACACTTTGCTCATTCTCCATTGCCTTAGTATAAAGGGATGGAGAGAATGATTCATAATGAGTAAAACACATATCATCTTCTGGAGATAGAAAATAAGGATAAAGGCAGATTTCCATTTGGGAGAATTTATTTGGGCTTTGGAAGTAATTTAAAATGGCTATTCCCTCTGCTGGAAATTTGCAGCCTGCCTGAGTTGACACCTCGGTTTTCAATCACAGCAAGATTGCTTTTACTTGCTGGGAATTGCTAAAGCCAGAGCTCCGAAACTCTGAAACTGAGCCCTTTCAAAGTTCTTACAGATTTAAAGCAGATAGAATTAAGAATGTGATCTTCTTTCCTGATCGTTATCACAAGATTTACAAATTATTTAAGTTAATCCATAAATTGTCTAAATCCAGAGGGGGAAAAATGGCCCAAATATAATATTGTCCTGTTATACCTGGACATGGTGAATTAGCTCAGGAAGATATGTTAGCTGTCAAATACACAAACTTTATTATAAGGCAGTTGTTTGGGCTTGTATATGCATATGGGCTCTCAGAGAAACTATATTACATAAGGTGATTAAGTTCCCACATCAGTCTGCCAAAGCCAGTATATGAAAAACTGTGTGTGAATGTGTGTGTGTGTGTGTGTGTTCTGACTTTTCATCTGTATGGAGATGGTGTACATGTATGTTTAGAGCAAAACCTCCAAAGATTCTCTTTATAAAACTGAGTTTGATCCTGTAGGACATTAGTACTGTAGTTTAGCAGTTCTCTTGGTTCCTATCCTTGTTTTACATGCTATGGAAAATCTAGAGGTAGAACAAAGCTGGTAATCCTTGCTACATTTTGAAAGCACAAGAAAACTGGAGCTGATCACCTGCAGTGAGCTCTTTGAGGCCCATTTTGAAGAATCTCCACTAATCACACCAGAAAAAGTGACTTACCTCATGTGGGGGACAGTTCTAATTATTGAGAGGATGTAAGCACCAGTGAGCTTTACTGTAGTTAAAACATTATTCTGAGGCATGTCCTGCAAGCCATGGGATTAGGCCTTTATTAATAAAACTCCTTACATGGTATTTGCAACATGTCATTCCACTCGAGAAGATAAACAGGACAGAATTAAACTAACACAGAAAGATTACTTATCTTATAATTAAGAACATAGTACAAGAATGAATTTTGAAGTTATAGCAGTTTCTGAGCTGACCAGGGAGACATATTAAATAACCTTCCTTTTTTAAACTATCTTTTGAGACATAAATTCTCTGCGGGGAGAAAACATAGAACAATGAGCTGTCTTTTCGCAATTGATTGCTGGTAGCATTCCAGATGCTTTGAAAAATGAAGGGAAATTTAGCATTTTAAAACAATCTTTCAGAAATCTATTATTATGAGTGGGGAAAAATGAACTAAAGTCCTAAAATACTTAGACTTTCCTGAAACTTCCATGATGTGAGCTAGGTAAGTCTCAGGAGAGATCAGCCCACAGAACACAATGGCATGAAACACAAACACATAGTCAGCTGAAAAGCAGCATATCCAATGTGATTTTTTTTAAAAAAGACAAATAGACAATTTTCCTGACATAAAGATAGTTATGGTCTTAGTTCTTCCTTGGAAACTAAACAGAGCTTTATCCCATTCATTTGCAATATACAGTAACCGTTAACATTAGCTCTTTTAATATCTTGAATAAAATGTCATATGTCATAGCAACATGGAAAGTTGAACAATCACCAAGTTTACACCATTGAAATAAAAGATCAATTCATACAAATCAGAACCAAATTCATACCAATCTACCTATGCTATGACTTTTCAAGTTTTCTCTGGAATTATCCTGGCAGTCTTAATTTTGCTTTTAATGTTCTCGATGCATACCCCCCAGATAACTAATATAAAGAAGATAATTTCATTGTAAGGTTTTTGATAACCAATAGGTTTTGATATCAATTTTTTTTCTTTTTTTTTTTTTGTCTCCCACTAAAATAAGTTTTGTTCAGCTGGTCCTTACTTTTCTCACCTATGGGATGGAGAACGAAAAGGCTGCCCAAAGCCGTGAAACACAGAGAGGACATTCATGTGTCTAGAAGGAGGTTGTAATGATTACACACATGCAGCTCCTGTCTCTGTTGAGCTTCTGAAAATCATCGGGGTGCCCCAGTGTCAGGTCATTAGATGTATGGTGAGATGTGACATGCTGTTGCACCTTTGTTAGAGTATTCCAGGACTATACTACTTCAGTGTTTAGTTTAGCAATCCTGCAGATGATAACTATGTTTTGGCAGAGTTAGTGGATTATGGTGAGATGTGACATGCTGTTGCACCTTTGTTAGAGTATTCCAGGACTATACTACTTCAGGTTTAGTTTAGCAATCCTGCAGATGATAACTATGTTTTGGCAGAGTTAGTGGATTCTGTTTTCCCAGTGGCTCCCATTCTAGCAGCAGTGCACCCCACTGGGCACAGGAAGCTTCTTGAGGAGATGCCTCCATGCCTTGCTGGGCACCGTAGCCCACATCAAACCATGCACTTTTCCATTTTCATCTTTTCCTACATGGACTCACTTTCCCAACTCAAATGATCTCCTTTCTCCTGTTAGCCACCTGTACCCCACTAAATTGTTCTTTGTTCCATAGAGTTGTGTGTACTGAGTTCTCTGATACGGGTTCGTCTGTGGTCCAGCATTACTCCCTCTTCTTATGGGTACCTACTTTTTCCTGCCTCTCAGATCATGTAGGTCTGTAGCTTCTGAGGGTGGCTTGTGACTCCAGCTTCACTCAGAGCCTCAGGGAGTGGGCCAGAAAGGGCACATGACCCTGTTGGGACCATCGGCCATTGGCTCTGGTGTTTGCTTGCTGGATGTGAACTGCGGTCATCTTGCAGTCACCAGCTGGGATCTGAGATAGACTACGCTCCTATAGAGGCAGATCTGAGAGATGGAGACCTGAGTCCTGGTTCTTGTTGTCTGAACCTGAATCCAGTAGTGGCTAAAGTTCTACTGCTGGCCTTTTGGCTACCTCAGCTATTTTTTTTTTTCTTCTTCAGCTTAAACTAGTTAAAATTAGAGCTTCTGTCATCTGTCACTTGCAACAGAAAATAAGTAATATAGGTCAAGTATCTATAGTCCAAGTTCAAAAAAATTCACTCTCTCCTTGTTTTATCCTGGGTATTCCTACTAATAAATCAAAGCTGCAAAACCTTTTTTCGCCCACGATGTTGGCATCTAGCAAGTTATTGTTGAATTTGAAGCTTCAATTGTACGACATGTTCTTAGCCCTATGTATTTTCTAAGTTTGAAACATTATCAAGTTATTTAAAATCAGGTTATCTACAAGTCATTGCTTCTAATTTACAGAGAAGCTACCTTAAAAAATATATACATGCACATATATATGATACTTCAAAAAGTTAATGGACAAATGAATTAAAAGATAATACAGATCTTTCCATGAACGTTCTGAAGGCCCCTTGTATATACGTGTTTGTGAGTGTGTGGGGTATATATATTATATGCATGTATGTGTGTATTACACCTTTACAATGAATAGGCCAACAATATTTGATTCATTTCACTTGTTAGACTAAAAAAAAAAATAAGGCTTCCTGTTGGGCAATATCAGGAAATAAATACACCAAGGCAGAGAATTTGATGTGATCAAAGTCCAAGATGATTTGGCTGCAGGTGCAGTAGGAAAGGGGGGTTGTTTGTCTCCTCTGACTCCAGGGTTTCCAGGAGGCCAGTCTGCCCACCCACCTTAGGGCAGGGTGCCAGGAAAATGGGCTGCTGGCACTGGAGCCTGTTCCTGAGCTCTTCTTTCACGCCCACTCTTCCTTTGCTCCCACTCTGTTTCAGTTTGGCCTGATTTTGGAGCACAGTGACATGCTCTCCTTTCCGGCCCATGGACTCAAGGCTGGAATCAGTTTCTGGCTTTAATCAGCCCTTATAGCTCCCTATGTTTTTCTGGTTCTGGCCCCTCACTTGGTCTGACCAGCTCCTGCCTGCTCTTGACCTCTCCTCCCTGGGCTGCGGGTGCTGCCTCGGTCTTCTTTGCAAGAGTGGGGTGTAGGGAGGAAGAAGGTTGAGATGAGAGAAGCAGCTAGAAAAAGGACAAAGGTAGAATCTTCCCACACACGTCTTTACCTTATCTAAAAATACTTCCCGCTGGCAGACAAGATGAAGAAGCCGAGCATGTGGCATATGCTTCCTGGTACACCAGATTGTAATATGACACACTTGGATTACAAAGTCTGGGTAATACAGCCATAAACATATGTAAACATTTTTCTGTTTTGCTAAAAAAGAAAAAAATCACTGATGATGTATTATCCTAATGAGTCGATTACGAAGATCAATTAGTTACATTCCCAAGATCTAGATGGAAAGGATGGCACCGACTCCAGTCACATACTTCTAAACCGCAATAGTATGATGGTATTTTTCATTGGATTTGATTGTCACATTTGCTACATGTATGTTTTACAGATTAGAGTCCTAAGACTAGAAGGAACCTTTAGAGGAGGAATTGGAAAACTGTGGCCCACTGGCCAAATCCAGCTGCCACCTATTATTGTAAATAAAGTTTCATTGGAAGCCAGTCATACCTATTCATTTAAGTATTGTCTAAGGCTGCTTTCCCACTACACCAGCTGAGCTGAGTACAGTTGTCTCTTGGTATCCACAGAGGATCGATTCCAGGAACTCCCACCCATACCAAAATTCATGGATGCTCAAGTCCTGGATATAAAAGGCATAGTGTTTGCATATAACCTGTGCACATCCGCCCATGTACCTTAAATCATCTCTTGATTGCTTATAGTACCAAATACAATGCAAATGCTATGCAAATAGTTGTTATACTGTATTGTTTAGGGAATAAGAACAAGAAAAAGAGTCTGTACACGTCTAGTACAGATGGAATTTTTTTCCCCAAATATTTTTCATCCATGGTTGGTTGAATCCACAAATGTGGAATCCACAGATATGAAGAGCTAACTGTCCTTTTGACAAAAAGCCTAAAATATTCAGTATCCGCCCTTCATAGAAAGAGTTTGCTGATTTTGCCATAGGAAGCTATCTAAGATCATGTATCTGTTTTCTTGAACGCTTGTATTTTATTGCCTCAGAAAGTAAGTGTTTGCTTAATAAAGATTTCTAGGGATGAACATTGTGTTGTCTCACTATATGCTAGCTCTTACCCAAAATTCTTTGTAAAGATTACTTACCTAAATCCCTTATAATGTAGTATAAACCCAATTCCTCTTCTTTTATCTTTAGTTCAGTTTGTTTTGTTTCATTCAGCTGCTCAATGAAAGCTTTCCATATACTTAAAGACAATCAAATGGCCCAATTTTTGTGCTTTTTTTTCCCCACAGAATAATGACTATCTCTGTTAATATTACCAAATCTTCAAATATTTTTTGTGGCTTATCTACAAAACCTTTTTTCCCTGTAATGACAATTCTTTATTTATACCTAGAAGTGGACATTGTACTCTGATAATATTTAACTATTACAAAGTGCACCCAGGCGTATAATCAGTTTGTATCTCACAATACCCTGTGAGGCCAGAAAGAGTTTTTATTGTGCTCATTTTGCAGATGAGGGGCAAGTGGTTTTATGGAGGCCGTTTTGCAGAGGAGGCACAGTAAATAAGTATCTGGTCTGTGATCACCCTGCTAGGAACTGATAAACATTCTTCCAGTGTACCACACTGCCAAGTGCGTTGTGATGAGCCTGGCAGAAGGACATGTGACAGTTCTGATAAGCTATGTTGTGTGTGTCTAGCTTTGGGGGAAAGCATTCTGTTCTTCATTGTGTATCTGCTGGTTTAACTTTAGCTCAAAGTTGGTTGCACATAGGACCAGTGTGATCCTGGTCCTCAATCCACTATGTTCTGTGGCCACAGCAAACAGGTTATGTGTTAGCAGGAAAACTGGGGAAAAGCGTGGTTAAATTAGCAAAATCCATCAGCGATAGGAGGAAAGTTATGTGTTGGGGTAGGAGGGTGTTCAGTGGTGTCGTATTTATATACAAAGGACAATATTATCTACATTTACTTTTGCATTACTCATAGCCGGCCTATCCCCACATTCGTCTGTTTGCTTTTCTACTTCTGACGTACTGAACTTGGTAGTCTAATTTGCCAAAATTACTTTGATTTTAGAGTCTATCTTTGAAGATATTCTCCACTGTCATCTCATCACCATTTCGTGTTAAGATAAAATTCTTATCTGAGAGTTATTAATGAAAATATTAAGCAAAGGAAACAAAGAGATAGCTCCTTACTAGTAATCTTTCATTCTCAGCAAAGCACAAGACAGGACAAGGGCACTGCTATGGGAATATGAAAAAGAAATCTGTACTGCACTTTTGGGGATGGATGTTTTCCAACTTATTTATTTCAACCTTTTAGTTGTTTCTTTTGGGACCAAGTTATAGCTCTGCTACTATCATTAGCACTTTAGATCATCAGTTGCAGTGTAAAAGGGAGATGTAGGCTACTTTTTAAACATCTCCATCTTTAGTTAAATTAAACAGTGTGTTTCCTTTTTTGGTTTTATGTTGCTTATTGTTCCCCTTATCATCACATACAATCATGATTCCTACATGAACAAATCATTTTACTAACTGAGTTTCTTATTGTGTGTCTTCAGGTTATTACAGTTTAAGTATTTATTTTTATTACTAATAATATTAGGGAATTCGTCAATCATATGACGCATAAGCCAGTTTTCTTTATACAAACAGCAGCAACTTTTCCCTCCAGTGTCTTTGTTTCTGACTCATATAATTCCTGGTAATTGTGTAAGGAGCAGAAAGGGCACCCTTTTGACTACTGAGAACCTGAGCTGCAGTTGAGAAAGGCCAGGGAGGAAATTCATCTTTGGGTTTGTAAATAGACTTGTAAACCTAGGACATTTTATGAGGACATCACTGGGAGACAATAGATTCAGGACCTTGCTGTCATTTTTATAGTCAGAATTAGAGTGAAATAGGACTTTAACATAGGAATTTCTCTTTTCTTACTCTTTCTTTAAAAGCTACTTTAAAAAAATTCCTTTATATTTCCTTAATCTTTTCTCTAATTTAGTGGCCAACTCTTGTTCTTATCTTGTCAGATTTCTTTGTATCCTTTTATGTCTACGGCCAGAAAGCCTTACCAAATCACTCTCCCAGAGTGATATTTTCTTTCTCCCTTTGAGAAACAATATACTCTAGCTCTCTCTCTCTTTCTCTTTTCCTGTAGAGTTGCATTCGATAGATATAATTTCCATGCCTGAGAAGTGGTTGCCCTTAAATTTTGCAGACTTAATTTCATTCCAGTAGCTTCAAACCTGAAGACAAGATGAGCGATCTGATGCTTATTTCCATCTGAGAATGGAGGTGCATCTTTTTCACAGTGTTGGGTTTGGTTGAGGTCATTCCTTTCTGCCTGGGCTGATCGAGTTTCCCCTCTGTGTGCACTCACATATTTTAGAGTTGTCGAATGTTCGTTGAATGCAAGATGCCATTAAATTTTGCAGGCTTCCTTCTAAACAGTTATTTATGCTCCCCGTGAAAACTTCAGTTATTTTTATTACAGACATTATTTTGAAGGAATAGTGGTGACAATGACTATTTATTGATTATTTTCATTGCATTATTCTTGTGTGTCTACAATATGGTCCAGACTTTTTAACATGCCTTGTCGTGACTTGTTTCTCTTGATTTCCACAGTCCTTTTTAACTTAAAAGTTTACATTATTTCTACAACTGATTTTGATTTCTACAACTGAATTAATGCCCCTTTTTCTTTAATTTTTCTCAACGTTATATTTGTGCCTTGTTTCCTTTTCTCTAAGATGGTGATGATAATGCTATCCAACTCCTAGGGTGCATGTACGATCAAATGACATAAGTCATATGCTGTGCTTAGAATGAAGCCAGGCATATTGTACATGCTCAGCAATGGCAGCTAGTATCATCATCTTCATTGTTGTCTCCTGAAGAGTAAAGACTATGTCAAAAGCACTTTATCTTCAAAATCCCTTACAAAACCTCATAATAGAAGTGGGTGCTCGGGCCGGCCCGGTGGTGCACTAGAGAGTGCGCCGCTTGGGAACGCGGCAGCGCTCCCGCCGAGGGTTCGGATCCCATGTGGAGACCGGTTCCCACTCACTGGCTGAGCGCGGTGCAGACGCAACACCGAGGGTTGCGATCCCGTTGCCGGTCAGTAAAAAAGAAAAAAAGAAAAAAAAAAAAAAGCTACAATGCAATTTAAAGATTCAGACTCCCTGTTCAGTCAAACTGAAACGTGAGAACCTTATTTTCCGTTTCTCAGTCTACTGTGGCAGTGTCATGTCCCAAGTCACATGGCTCTTCTGTACCCAGATTCTCCATCTCCAGGAAAAAATTTGTTGTCACTAGAGTGATTAAATTCTTGATTTAAAAAGTGATTTGAAAGCTAAAGAAATGTTAGAGAGATGGTTACCTTTAGTATGCTTTATTTCCAAGGTCTTGTTTGTTTCAGAGCAGCCATGAACACAGGTTTTTATCTCTGTATCACAGGAAGTGCTAACATTTAGAGGAGATAGCCTAGGAGGTGTGGTGTCTCCTGTTATGATTTCATTAATTCATTTAATAAATATTGCTCCAAGGCCAACTAAATTCCAGGCTCGGTACTAGGGATGAGGGACACCAGTGGCAAGGTACCTGGATGCAGCTCTGTCCTCCAGAGGCTTACAATCTTATTCTGATCTTTGTTAAAAAGCAAATAGATTCCCCTTGGAGGTTAGGTTTAAATGTCACAGCCACTGTGCACTTCCTAGCGAATGGGTTTATCAGATCTTGTCTTGAAAATAAGCTTTCAACAGAGGAGGAAAGGAGTCAGAAATACAAGAGCCTCAGGGGAGGAGCAGAATTTCTGTGAAAAGATGAGACAGGATGATGAGAGTATCATGGACCAATGAATAATACCTTCGCTCATCTTGGATGTCTCTTCTAGTGGATCTGGACTATTCTTTACAAGTTTCCCAAAGAGTATATAAGCGACAGCGAGGATGTGGCATGGTTACAGGTGGTCAGCCCAGACCTGGTGTGAAGCCAACCTTGTGACTCAGTAACTGCATCGGTTATCCTAGTGTGTCTGGCACTTCTCACAGGCCTCTGCATGGAGCTCTCCCTGGCTGTTTGCAAGGTTGCTGCTTTGCAGTTGATTAGGAGTTGTGATTTCACATACAACATCAATCCTTCTACCTTAGCCTGGTCCCTAGAACACCTGGGACATTCTCAAACAGGATTTGCTGATGGACCAGAGATAGGAGTGAAATAAGAAACATGTTAATTTCCTGTTGCTGCTGTAACAAGTCACCACAAATCTAATGGCTTAACACAACATGAATTTTACTATTTTATAGTTCTGGAGGGTCAGAATTCTAAATAGGCTGCATGCCTTCTGGAAAGTCCAGGACAGAATCCATTTCCTTGACTTTTCCAGCTTCTAGAGGCTGCCCATGTTTCCTGGCGTCTCTCTGACCTCTGCTTCCACTGTCACCTCTCCTCCTCTCTCTGACCCTCCTGCTTCCCTCTAGTTAGGACTTTTGTGATTACATCAGGCCCACCCAGCTGATCCAGGATATTCTTCCTTATCAAGATCTTCGACTTAATCACATGTACAAATCCCCCTTTGCCATGTAAGGTAACACATTCAGAGGTTCAAGGATCAGGATGTAGACATCTTTGGGGCCGTGATTCTGCTCCCCACGAGGCATCAAGGATGACAGCCTCAGAACAGCCAAGAGCTCTTTTTGCTAAAGGCCCTCAAACCAAGGCTTCAGCTCCACTCAGTTTTGGATCCAGACAAACCTTTATAACCCCAAGATGGCCCATTTTCCATAATAACATGCATGGTAGAAACTGTTTCAATGTGAGTAGAACTAGCAGTGTCTTATCTCACACTTGGCTCAGTGGGAAAGTTGGTGGAAAGCAGCAGATTCCCGGGCTCCGTGCCTTGCCGTTGCAGGTCTGTGAATTCCTGATCAGATTCCTCACTGTTTCAGTAACGCCTCATCCCACTGCCTTTTAAAGTGTGCTTCACGCTGCATTTTTGGACAGTCATGACATACCTTTTCAACATGCATTTGTCTAACACTGTTCTAAAGATTTCAACTTTATGTTCTCATAGTGAGGAGTCATCATGAAACTTGATATTTTTCCTTCCAGATAACGTCAAAAGTCTGGTGGAAGAGAGAAAGGGTAAAAAGCATCTCAATGGAGCAAGGATCTCTGCCAGAAACTTTCCTGGGTTCTCTTCTGTCCAACATCTATCCTCCAGGCTAGAGCAGAGAGGAAAGCAGGTTGCAGGGCTGAGTCTGGCGGCAGGAGATCAGCTGTGAGCCAGGAGATGAGGCAATGGGGCTGGAGGCCCCAGAGAGGGACAAACAGAGGTTCCAAAGGCAGAGAAGTGAAAGATGTAATAGAAGACCAGTGGGGCAAAGGAGGGATTTAATAAGGTGTGGCACAGAGTGGACATGTCTTGTACATGAAAAATTTCAGCCACAGGGTCCTTTGTACATGCTTCCAAGGGGCCAGGGCAGGATCTAAAAGGGGCAGACCTGATCCTTTCTATTGCACAGCACAGCATTATGTTAGCTGGTGGCGTAAGTTTCTGTCACTCCATTATTCAACTCTCTGTCACTCACTCACACTTTAACATCACCTTTTCTAAAATTAAAACTTTAGGCCAAATATGTGTATTGTCCCCCAATTTAATGTTGTCAGGCATACTACTAAATTTTTTTCAGAGGGAATGATTATATGTAAGTATGACCCTAAAAATATAGAATACGTATTCATTCTTTTATTTAACACGTTTATTGATCATCATCGCTATGTGCCAAGGATTCTTCTAGGCACTGAGGATGTGGTAGTTAATAAAACACACAAAAAGTACTGTCTTTGAGTAGCTTATAGTCCAGCTAGAAATGACAGATAACAAAAATAGGTAAAATTTAGGAAAGAAAAAATAGGGCAAGGAAGGGTTGAAAGAATTAAGAAGGGTTGGATTTGAGATAGGATGATCAGGGAGGGACTTCCTGAGATGGAACATTTTTAGGAAAGCTTGAGGGGGATGAAGGTGCTAGTTAGTGGATATCTGGGGAAAGAACATACCAGGTGGGGAAACAGCAAGTACAAAGACCCTGAAGCAGAAGCATGCCTGGAGTGTTCAAAGAACAGCAAGAAGGCCAGTGTGGCTGAGTAGTAAGAGATGAAGTGGCATGTGTGAGTAGAGGGTGGGTCACAGATCATGGGAGATCTTGGAGGTCACAGCAGGGGCTCTGTCACTCTGAGTGAATGGGAAATTAGTGGATGGTGCTGAGCAAGGCAATGATGTGACCCAACTTTTCTTCTCATAGCATTGTTCTGGCCTTTGTGTTGAGAATAGACTAGAGGGAGTGTGGGCTGAATTAGGGACAGCATTTAGGGGCTATTCCAGTAATCCAGGAGAGAGATGATGGCTTGGACCAGAGTGACGGCAGAGGGGCTGGTGAGACGTGGCTGAATGCTGAGGATATTTTTAAGGTAGAGCTAGACAGGATTTGCCGATTGGTGGTCTGGACGTGGAGGTGAGAGAATGTGGAGCTGGGGTGACATCAAAGTTGTTGGCTTGAGCAGACAGAAGACAGATTGGAGGTGCCATTAGCCAAGATGGAAAAGGTGGCAGGCGGAGCAGGTTGGGAGGGCCATCAATGGCTCCATTTGGACACATTCAGTTTGATATACTCGTTACACATGTCAGTGGGCAGTTGGATATGTGGGCCTGGAATTCAGAAGAGAGATGCTGGCTGGAGATGTATATTTATATTTATATTTATATTCATATTTATATTTATACACGTAACATAAAGCCATCATTTCTGGCCTCCACCCACACATTTCCTAAATCCCACCCACTCTAGCCTTCACTTGATACTGCCCCTCAAAGCACCTCTCTGCCTTTGCCTAGTAGCAAAGATCCTGTAAAAAGTTCTTGTCCCCTTGGTTCAGGGCTTCCTTCACATTCTGGTCCGACTGTTTCGATTCCCACCTCCCTCCATCAGTGCTTGGACTCTCTTGCTGAGCCTAGCCGGGGGCTGCAGATCCAGTTGGCTAGTGCCCAGGCAGTCACAGCAATAGGGGGAGGTGGGGAGTGCGGCAGACTGCAGAGCACATGCCACACAGGAAGAGGGAAGCACTGTCCCCTCCCACGGAGTGCTCCTACCAGTGGGGGTCACCCCTTGCGGCCGACCCTTCTAAAAGTTAAGCCAGAAATCTAGATATTTTAATGCACAGTCTTCTAATTTTTAAACATTGGCAACTACCTCAAACATTTTTTCAAGACCATATGAGCCAAACAAAATATATCTGGGGGCCAAAGCCAAACCATAGGCAGCCAATTTTTTTTTACCACCGATGCCCCTGTTGGACCGCTGACTGCTGGGCTTGGGCTTCGGCCCCTGGAAACTACCTCTTAGATTGTCCACGATGGTTTCCCACGGTGCAGGCCAAGGGCACAAATCACCCCACCCTAGGGAGGCTCGGGGGAGACACCGTTCCCTGAGCCTGGCTCCTGAAGGCTCTGCTTCTCTGAAAAGGACGATAAGGCACCTCCCCAGGAACACCCTAAAAAGCCTTTGGTGCCATGTCCTCCTTCGCTCCCTTCCCTCCCAGTGTTGTCTGCTTCAAAAGCAGAATGAGTATTGATCCCCTCTCTGAGGTGAGACAGGTGGAAGCTATCGAATCAGCACCTCTGTCTTCAATGCTTGATGGTAAAAAATTGCAGAACAGCTGAATGACAATTCTGAGGGAGAAAGTCTTGGGGCAGGTAGAAGAAACTATATACTTTTCCAACAATTATATATTGAAGGTGAGACAGGTGGAAGCTATCGAATCAGCACCTCTGTCTTCAATGCTTGATGGTAAAAAAAGATTGCAGAACAGCTGAATGACAATTCTGAGGGAGAAAGTCTTGGGGCAGGTAGAAGAAACTATATATTTTTCCAACAATTATATATTGGATACCTGTGAGATACCAGTTCTTTTACTATGTGCTGCCTGTACAGAAAAAAATAAAATGCAGTCTACTCCCAAGAGATTCACAGCCTGATAGAGGAGAAAACTATGAAAAGAAATGTTATACCAGTGTAAAAGAAAAAAAGAAAACAGGGCAGTGATGCTGGGGGTAGGGGTGGAGTGTCAAAAAAGGCTTTTAGAGGATGGTGATAGCCGAACTAAGCCTTGAAAAATGAAGAGGCATCTACCAAAGAAACCACGGGGGGAAGCATTCTGGAAACAGGGGTAGTCCAGGAACTCTGCAGTCATTGTAAGAGCTCACAGTGTGAAGGAAGGGGCCAAGCTGGTAGGAGGGGAGGGACTCAGGGTAGGCGAGAACGCCAGGGAGCAGGCCCTGAGGAACTTGTCCAAGAGGAGGAAGGATGGCCTAGGGTTTTCCCATCTGTACTCAACGGCTGCTGCCATGGCAAGCATGATCCTGGTTTGGAAGGTAAACAAACAAATCAACAGCCTCTCTCTTCTCCCAAAATTTATGCCAAGGGATGAGCTGCCATCCTTTGAAGTAACTTGAAAAGAAAGTTGGATATATCCTTCATTAATTACAAGCAGACCTCATGCCATACATATCAGACATGGAACACAGTAATAATAAGTAAACACTTACATGGTATTTACAATGTGCGAGGCATTGTCCCAAGGGCTCGAATACACACATGCACTCACATAACTCACTTAATTCTCCCAGCCACCCTGTGATCACGTAACTCATTTCATTTTCAGTGTAGTTAAGCGACTTGCCCAAATGTTATACAGGTTTTAAGATCAGAAGCAGACATGGAACCTCTACAGGTGGCCTCTGTAGGATATACTGTATATACACCCTTCTGTCTACCATGTCACGGTCCTTGCCAAAGGTTTTGGAAGGCAGACAGCAAATCCCCAGCAACCAGAGTGGATTGTTGTGTTTGTATAACATCACCTCTTTGGCATTGGGGAGAGTACAACTTATAGGTGCAAATGATCAGAGCCCCTGTCCTAATTCAAAGGGTAATGGAAGCTGTGCACTTAACAATGGCACCCTCTGTGTACCACTGGCTTTGATACCACTGCTGTTTCATGTGAAATAGTGCAGCTCATGACAGCGTCTTTTAAGGCAGTCAGCAATCTATACTGGTGGAAGCAGAAAGTGCCTCTTAGTACTTCAGATAATTTTTCTAGAACTGTGGATGGCTGGGCTCAGGTGGGTGGACTCTTTAAATAGAGTGCGTACCCATACGTGCAATCTCTCTGATGCGTACCTACCATTAGTTGAGAGCAGTCTTGGATAAAGAAAGGTGCAAGCTTAAATGTCAAAATCCTGAAGTGAGATTCTTTGATATGGTCTGGAAAAGCCTGCAGCACTGACTTTCCTTCTGAAAAAAAGAAAAGAAAAGTGAAAGATTCAGATGGTATTTCTATGGAGATAGCAGTAATTGTGGTTCTCAGGGTGAATACTTGCTTTTTATTTCATGACAACTTTTTTTTTCTTTTTTTTTTTCAGAAATGAACTTCCAACCTTCCATACATGTTAAAAATATTTTCATATGCAGGAAAACAAATTCATTTTCACTAATGTCTTTATTGCTTATATAATTAATGAACAAGCATACAAATAAATATCTCAGAGATATTTGTGAAAATTTAAAATAGACATATTTTGTGTTTTCTGTGAGGTAGCTCAGTTATATTAGAATTTCATTTTAATCTAATAAGCTAAGTAGTAAGTTTTAAAAATTTGGCATGGGGAGGAAATTACTTTTCAGAAAATGGGACTTTTTATATCACAGAGAAACAGCAAGAACAAAAAAGCAACCTTTTAAAATATGCTACTTCTGTTCTTCTGCTTATTTTTCATAGATCAAATCTCATTCCTGGCATTTTCCACCAAATTTAAGATCATCATAACCCACCTGATGTAAGACCCACTTCACTTTGGGTCACAGGGATAATCCTGAAAAGTTGTGTGCTAGTCAGAGTTTTCCAGATTGAATCATTTAAAATGCAGGCACATAAAATGAACTCTTCTTTTTAAGAGGATCCTGTGGGTAGTCCTTTGGGGAAATTAATAAAACATTTTATATGACAATATCTCAATTTGCTTCTTTGTAAATTCAGATTTCAGTATGCCATTTTACCATGTAGTAGGTATTTTTTGTATGTATAAGTGACAAATTTACTTTGTGTATATCAATTCTGAATTAGAAGGATCTTTAAATACTTCAGAAATTTGCTTGCAAAATATGTGCAGGTAGTTGTTATCACCTGTTGGGGTGGAACAAATTAAAACAGCGAGACAAGAAGAATTTTGCTGAGCCTCAAGGCAATAGAGGGAAGAGAATCCAAAAGTTCCACATTTGTTGTTAAAGTTCTTGCCAGTATATCCTTTTTGTGTCGAATACATAATTTAAATGTCTGAAGTTAATTACAGTTCATTATGGTTACAAATCTATTTTTAGATGTCAAAGTGCACCCAAATCAAACTACTAGTCAGAATCCAGCAGATCTGAACATTCAGTGCCTCTCTTTTTAAAAAGAAGTTGCCCTGTGCAACAGCACACTGGATTGTTCTATTGTTAACGCTAAGGAGGGGACTTCCTGATTTTATTCTTCATTTTTATTTAGTGGTTTCTAAACTAAAAAGGAAACATTGAATAGTGCTTAATTTTAAGTCTGTGGGTTAATATATTATTTTCTTTCCCCACACCCACTTTCCTCTCATCAACTTAAGTGGTGTGTTTAGTTATTTATGCTCTTGGGCTCTTAGTTCCAAGCCTGGGATTTCCCCTTCTCCTTTTTAGTTGTAATTTTGATAAGAGAAACTGCTGGGGAGAGAAGGTGCCGCACAGAGCAGAGGTGGCCTTGGTTAATCACTCTCATTTGCTGGGGACAAAACGACTGAGACCATGAAAGACACAATTCACCTCCCACATAGAGGATGCACTAACCAAGTGACTTCTAAGTGACTGTGTCCTCCCTGGATCATTTCTGCTATTCTCTGTAAGAATTTCAATGCAGCCATCTTTGTATCCGGCAGCACAGCTGAGGGCATGAGGGCTGACAGGCTTCCCCCCGAGGAACAGCGCCGCCTATTGGCAGGGACTGGAATGCTGTGTTGAGGATGAGGAGGCTGGATCTGGACTCACTAGGAAGGAGTGCCTTGATTATTTAGAAATGGCTTTCTTGGGCCAGGAGAAGAAAGTCATATACATGCTGTGTATTGTCATCTCCCTTCTATGGAGCTAACAGATCCTGACTGATAATTAGGAAACAGCGTTTTCATCCCAAGTCTGCTCATAATGAGCAGTGTAACCTTGAGCAAGGTAACTTTCTTTGGCCTTGGTTTCCTGGCCTCTTGGAGTGGAACTGTCTTCCATATGAACCTTCCAGATCTCAAATTCTGTGATTCAAGGCCCCGCTACTAGAGGCTGTCCATTGCTCATGAGATAAGTACTGAATCTTGACCTTTAAAAAGGTCTCTGTCAGTCTGACCTTACAGTACTTTTCAGACCATGTCTTCAGTTTCCTACACATACTGGCCAGACCAGGTTACTCATGGTTTCTTGAACATGCTGCACACTTTCCTGTACTGATATCTTTTCTTTGGCAGTCTCTCTACATGTAGTACCTTCTGCCTTCCTCTCTTCTCTGCTTATTAAAATCCTATCCATCTTTTTTAGATTCTGAGCCTCATAGAACTTCCTTTTGTAGGGGACCCTTATTACTTTACAACCTATTAAAATTGACTTTGTGTTTGTCAGGCTGTCCCTAACCAGTTTGTAAATTCATGATGGGAAGGATCTGTATTTCATGTTTTCACTGTCCATGGACTCTGCAGTGTCTGATCAGGCTCACGAAGCATAGTAAATATTTTTTTAAAGAGAAAAACAAAATCAAGGAACAGTGACAGAAATAAAGTGGTGAGGAGATTCATGTAAGTCAACACATACTTAGTATCTGTTGAATTTGGGCAAAACAGGGTGGCAGGTACTTCAGTAGGTACAAATAAGAGTAGGAAATAGTTTCTGTCTTCAAGGAGTTGATGGCATCATATAATAATAATATGTCCCATGTATGTGGTGCATATTCTTTATCACGCCCTTCGCACACATCCTACATTCTTAGAACGACTCTCCGAGGTATTATATCTCTATTTTACTGATGATGGCTCTGAGTCCCAAAGAGTTTAAGGGACTTGCCCAAGGCCACACAGCTGGTAAGTGGATGTCTGGCTTCAGTAGCTGAGCTAATTCCAGGACTGGCATTGTCTCCCTGGTGCGGACAAGGCCAGGCAGGTCCCCAAGCATTTTCTCTACTTCCTCCTTCCCCAGCCTTTGCTTATGCTGTTCAGGCCACTTGGAACTCTTTCTCCTTCCAAACTTCTCACTTGTGGAAAAGCTTCTTATGCCTCAAATAGCTCAGAGATCTCCTTCTTGAAGCCTGCATTGGCTCCCTCTTCCAGCTGAGCCCCTGATTATGTAGGGCTCTGTACGTATATGCAAAATGAGTGCATTAATGCCCGCTTCATCCTTTTTTCCATTAGGAAGTTTCTAAGGGTGAGGTAAGAACATCTAATAAAAAGCAACTGGAGAATTCTGTTCCATTCAATAAACATGCATTGAGCACTTAGCAAGGCCTTGGTATGTACAGAGGAAGACGCTCCCAATACAGAACAACATTTCCCTGCTTTATAGGAGAGGCTGTGGTGACACCCATGATGAGGTCATTGTCTGGGGTTTATGTTGCACAGAGAGAATTATTTCTTGCCTCAGGCAGAAGCAGAGAGGCTCCCAAAGTTCTCTTGTCCCCTTCCTGGTTCTGGTCCACAAAGCCCAGAGGGTTGGGAGAAGGTAGATACTCTGGCGTGGATTGAACAGAGTCTCAGAGGGAACTTATTTGCTGGGCGTTGCTAAACCAGAATAGGCTTCTGGAAGAGCATCAGAGCTTCTTCCCTCCATGTTTCCAGGAGTGAAGGGTCAAGTAAGGTCATTACTGGCACGGTTTCTATTCATTGATCTTCCTCTTAGTAAGTGTAAGTTCGAAGCATGATCTATACATCTTTCACAGGGGCCACTGAGAAACTGCTTGCAGGTGCTATGGGTTCAAAAATAAATAAGGCACAGCTACAGCTGAAAAGTAGCTCACATGACTTAAGTACATGTCTTAGTCCATTCGTGCTGCTATAACAGAATACCACAGGATGGGTGGCTTATAAACAACAGAAATTTATTTTTCACAGCTCCGCAGACCGAGCAGTCAACGATCAAGGCTCCAGCAGATTTGGCGTCTTCTCCCTGGAACCCCAGATAGGGAAGGGATGAGGGAGTCTTCTGGGGTCTCTCTCATAAGGGCACTGATCCCACCCATGAGAGCTCCCCACTCATAACCTAACCACCTCTCACCTCCCAATACCTTGGGGGTTAGGATTTCAACACTTGAATTTGGGGGGTGGGGGCTCATAAGGGCACTGATCCCACCCATGAGAGCTCCCCACTCATAACCTAACCACCTCTCACCTTCCAATACCTTGGGGGTTAGGATTTCAACACTTGAATTTGGGGGGTGGGGGCACACATTCAGTCCATAGCAGTAGAGTACATGCATCGTGTATGGGTCACAACAGAGGTTTGTAAATAATGCTGTTTTAGAGACCAGAGGAAGGTAGGATCTGTTGTGCCTAGGGGTGTCAGACAGTATTTCATGGAAGTGATGACATCATTGCTGTAACTTGAAAGATGAATGAGATTTCACCAGGTGGAACCTCGGCAAGAGGGAACGGCAAGGGCAGACATGGGAGCAGAGAGGGAAGTTTGGCATAACTGGAGCTTGGGCAGTACAGGTCTGAGGCACCGTCACAACCTTAAATTTGGGGTTTTGTTTTACATATTGCCAATACTTATGCAATAACACAGTCACCCAAAGATGCCAGCACCAGCATCTCCTCCCTGTGACATCTGGCTACATATGGCATACAGGCCTGCCATTGCCAACTACTCCTGCCCTCCTCGTCATTTATGAAAGTTGCAACCCAGCATCCTGCACAGGAGCAAGAGCCCATTTGTCCTGTGACCACATGCTTCCCCAGCCTTCTGACCACGCCTGCCTGAACTGCTTCCTGAGCTCAGCTTGCCAGACTCCCCTGGCAGCTGGCACCGTGCAGCGCCTGCACCATGCAGTGCCTGCACAGCAGCCTAGAGGGGCCAGAATCTGTTTGTTCTAACCCCTCACAAGGATCGTCAGCTCCTGGGTTACAGAAAACAAATCAAAACAAACAAACAAACAGCCTTACTGCCCTGATAGTGCATCCTGAGACCTGACCTTTTCGTAGCCAGCCTTAACCTTCATTGCATCTCAGCCTGATCCCCTGGGATAGGAGCCCTGACACTGTTCTATTGTTTCCTCTGCCAGCGTTCCATTTCCGTGGCTTTGCTTTCCAATTAAAAACAAAACAAGTGAACCAAAAATCCTCTCTGCTCTTTATCCTCAGGTGCTCAGTATCACTCTGTTTTTGTTTTTGTCTTTAGTGGAGACAAAAGCATTATTTTTACAGAAAAAGCATTATTACAGGTGGAACCATGTGCTTTCTCTGCCTTGTTCGGGTATTGTTGTGTGAGAGGGGCCAGCCCACCTTGTCTGTGAGAGCAACACTGAGGCCAGCCAGCTAACAGTGGATTTCATGGGGGCTGGATGGTGTCTGGGGCTTGGAAAAGTAGACCCTGTCCATTGCAGCAAAGCACTATCACTGGATCTAGCTCTTTTGCAAGTGGTGGGAGGAAGTCTGGCCAGGCAGCTGAAGGGTGAGGTCCAGAGGGTCTGGAGAGGGAGTACTGTAGTAGGCAGTGGTCCTAGCAGCTGGTGGTAATATCAGGATGAAGTGGTGTCTGATATCCGGCCAGAGACAGAGCTTTAGACTAGCCACTTGGGACACTGGGCCTTGCAGTCAGACCTGCCTTAGGCCTGCTCCCCTGCCAGAAGCTTCCTACTTGTCTGCATCTCCAGTCTGCCTCCAAATCATTAACCAAGTCTCCCCAATTGTCTCCAGCTTCTATTTCTTCCTCTTCACTTCTGCTGCTGTGACCTTATTTTGGACCCTACAGCTCACCCAGATTGCCGTGATCAGCCTAGTGATGAATTCCCTGTCCCAAGTCTCTCCCAGCAGGTCTGCCTTTTGGCCCCCTGCCAAGTATCTTGTCCTGAAATGGTTCTGATCATGTTATTCCCCTTCCCACAGGTCTTCATTGGTTCCCACACACTCAAGCCTGGCATCTTGAGGCCTTAGGCCTTGCCTCTCCTGTGCTCTGAGTATTGTCTATAGATTCCCACTCTCAGCTCCACCCAGTGTTTCCTAAACCTGAGCCCTTGGACGAATCTACTGAGGAACTTGTTAAACATCAATTTTCAGGCTTCACTTTGAGGGACATGCTCTAGTAAATTAGGGGCTGGAATCTGAATGCTTCATGTTTTAACCTCTGGCAACATGACTCTGGGATGAGCCAGGTTGGGAAACCAGTGTCCTTTGTCATTCCATTCCTGTGTCCTGCAGTGCCCTCACCCATCACCAGAATGCTATCTGTTCTTCAGGTTGCAGTTCAGGTATTATTTCCGCCTTAAGGAGTTCTGTGATTCCTTAAGGAGTTCTGTATCCTTATAAAAATGATTTCCTCTTCCACCCCCTAAGTTTGTCCTATGGCGTTTCTGCTCTAAGCCTTTTCCCTTTTCCCTGCTTCATTATGAGTTCCATAAGTGTAGGGAGTTTTATTTATCCATGTGTGTCTTGCAGCTTCCAGAAAACCAACTTACACTTACTAGCCACTCCAAGGTGAAAGATAGTATACAGTCAAATAGTCAAATAAAAATATACAGATATTACATTTACTTTTTCGATGTTTTACATCTATAAGAAAAAAAATAAGGAAGATATCTCAGGAATGTTAGTGACAGGAATATAAATAATTTCATTTTAAAAAATTTGGAAATGTGAATTTAAACAAGTAACACTTTTAATTGTAAAACCATGCATAGAAATGATCTTTTCTTCTACTCCCTTGCCTAGTGAAAGGAGTGTAAGGTTTTGAATATATCTGTATTGCCAAGACCTCACTGACTTAACCTTATTTAACATAAGGTTTATGATTTTATTGTCCATCTGCAACTATTTTGTCTATTATATTTGCTTTTGTTCACCATCAGAGACATCAATTAGTGCAGAATTCCGTTAACAGACATAGTGTAGCACTGTCTGTGATGAAAGAAAGAAATCAGGAGTCAGCCATTTATAGCTTCTACAGCAACACCTTTACTGACTTTTCTCATTTTTAATATCCTTTTATCTGCACTGCAAAAATGAAATTATATAGCCATTACCCAAATTATAAAGGAAATCTATTGGATCAGCAGTGCTTGTTTTCTAATCCTTAAGTGACTAAAAGCTTCTTCTTTGATAATTCTGTAAGAGAGTTAAAATTCCTTTCTATCCTGAAATGTTACAGATAGGAGATTAACCTAGTTCTGCTTCACCAGTGGAAGGAGCACATGTCTCAGGGAACCAGGCAACGCCAAAAGAGTTTTAGACGTGAGACTGGCGTGAATTATAGCATGACTTGTTAAGGAATATAAAAGTACTTTACAAATAATTAACTATTTGGGGCCAGGAACTCTTATTTCCTGTTGAGACTTAAGAAGCTTCCACTCGTTTATGTCTAATAATGCACGTGGAGTACCACACCTAATAGAAAGACTCTTCCCTTTTTTGCCTGAACTTCTTTATAATTTAGTAATATTTCTATTATATATTAATTACAGCTAAAGATAGCAAAATTGAATAAAAATACTGAAATTAATCAATAAACATTTGTTATGCATCTACTGTGCAAGTTGCTTTGCAAGGGATTGTGACTTAAAATAAAACACCTGCCTCAAATAAAACTACCTTTTTGGGTTGTTATAGGAATGAGATGAATATGCTGAATCCTGAATAAATGCTACGTAGTATTTTTAAGGTACCATTGTGTAAGTAACATCGTAGAATTTCAGAGAGAATGAGCTAAGACAATCCAGACATATTAGTAATGTTTGGATAAACAGAGATTTCACTCTTTCCCCAATGCAGTGTTTTAAGATTCAAATGAAGAGAAACATGTCAGTACATGCAAACTGTGAATGTTTATTTTCAACTATGAAAGTGAAGCCAAATTTGGAACTAGTAAGGTATTCGTCATAGAAATAGAACCTAATTATATATAATTCAAGATAATATAAGACTTGATGCATGGCACTTATTTTAAAGATGCCAACAATTAAAATCAGGATCACGGTGATTTTAGTTTTTGAGGGTGCTTTAAATTTTATATCCATCTCAAAAATATTACATGCTGTATATGCAGAAATATACCAAACTCATTATCTTTAACCCCCAAACAGCTATAGAATGGCTCTGGTTTAGGAGAGAAACCTAGGTTTAGGTAAAGGCTCTGCCATTGTGGTGAGTTGGATAATGTCTGCCTCAAATTTGTGTCCATCAAGAACCTCAGAATGAGATCTTATTTGGAAATAGGGACTTAGTTGATGTAAATAGTTAAGAAGAGATCATTCTGGAAGCGGGTGGGCCCTAAATCCAATATGACCTGTATCCTTATAAAAAGAGGGAAGACATAGACAGACAGACATGGGTAGAAGGCCACTGAAGGTGGAGGCAGAGATTGGAGTGATACTGTCACAAGCCCAGGAACGCCAAGGATTGTTGACAACCACCAGAAGCTAGAAGATGCAAGGAAGGATTCTTCCCCAGGGCCTTCAGAGGGAGTGTGGCTCTGCTGATGACTTGATTTTAGACTTCTAGTCTCCAGAACTGTGATAGAATAAAGTTCTATTGTTTGAAGGCTACCAATTTGTGGTTCTTTGTCATGGCAGCCCAAGGCAACTAATACAGCCTCTTTTCAGAGATGCACTTAAATGCACTGGTGTGTCCTTTCTATCCTTAAAGTGGGCATAATAAAACTACCACACAAGATTACATAGGATTATGAGATAGTCTATGCACAAGTATTTGGTACATGGACAGATGATTTTTATTTGTTTTTGGTCTTAGATTATGTTCTTGTGCATCAAAGTGCTACCCCTTGTACATGGTGAGATTTCAGCCTAGAGAAAAGAAAAACTATTTTCTATAGGACCATCCAAAAATGTAAATGGGTCTTAAGGGGCAGTTAATTTTCTGTCATGGGAGAAAGGTAAGCAGAGTCTTCGTCATGCAGAGTGTTAAGGACAGTGTATCAGTTAGAGACTGCATTTCAGTCCATGTAACAGAAACCCAGCTATAGTGCCTTAATCAAGTAGGGAATCACCAAAAATGTTCTCACATAATAAGATGTCCTGAGCTGTGTCTCCAAGGCTGGTATGGAAGCCCCATGATGTCACCAGGGACCCAGGATCCTTCTCTCTTTCTGCCTGTCATTCTTACACATGGCTTTCGTCCTTGTTGCCTGAAGATGGATGTCCTATCTCCAGTCTCACATGCTCATTCCAGCAGGAGGAAGAGCCAACCCATATTAAGAAAGCAAAACTTTTCCAGAGAGCCTCAGTGTATTTAGTTTGATTCCCATTGGCCAGAGCTGGGTCACATGACCTGTCCTAAATGTGAGGGTATCTAGGAAATTTAATTTTGAGCTGGGCTAAGTGCTGCTTTGAACAGAATAGGCATTTCATTTGTAAGGAAACGGGGGATCATGGATTTGGGGTAGATAATTAGCCATGTCTGCCATAAAAGGGATTCTAGAATAGGTGGGAGACTGGACCAGATGAGCCCTTCCAACTATAAGAGTCAAAGATGCGGTTAATAGATTTCCTACCCTCAAGTCATCCGCAGTTTATATTGGAGGCAGGTTCTAGAGTCAGCTTGTGGGTTTGAATCCCAGGTCTAAACCTTGCTAGATATACAGTCCTGATCATGGGCAAGTTACTTATCCTCTCTAAGCCTTAGTCCCTTCATCTGTAAAATAAGGATAATAATATCTCTTATTTTGAGAATTATATGAGTTAAGTATTTAAAATGTCAATTATGTATAGTATTTGGCACTAGTAAATGCTAAATAAATGTGGCTGTTCTTTTTTATACTAGATGGTAAGCTCCATGAAGGCAGGAACTGTGTCTGATATGTTCACCATGGTAGTCTCAGTGCCTCGGACTTAGTAACACTTAACAGGTTCTTGTTAAGTGAATTAATGGATGAGACAACTGGTGCTAATGCTAATATAAAGCATACTCAAAATAACCAAGATTTTCCATCTCTCAAGTGAGATTTGGTGCATGTATCTGAAGCACAGTCTTTAAGTATGAAACAGGGACAGTCTTCATTAAGGGCAAAGAAGAAAGTATAAGGATAAGATGTCGTTTTGATCAGTGTTGT
Organism: Galeopterus variegatus; assembly: GCF_000696425.1. NCBI lineage: Eukaryota > Metazoa > Chordata > Mammalia > Dermoptera > Cynocephalidae > Galeopterus > Galeopterus variegatus. The sequence continues at coordinate 94,331 of NW_007732685.1, forward strand.
TAGATGCAGACAATAGAAGCCACTCTAACAAGTTTAAGTAGAAAAGGTTTATTGTAGGGTATTAGGGACCTTAAAGAACCAGGACTGTTCTAGCAGTAATTCCCTTGCCATCACCACTAATGCTCAGCATTGTTATTACTGGGGACTGGACATGAGAACCTCTGCCATAGCTGCCCCAGACAAATGACACACTCCAGGTTTATAAGAAGAGTCCATCTCCCTGTGCAGCTGCTGCTTGACTCCTCCTCCCTCCAAATCTCATGAGAAGGTGTCTGCTCATCAGAGCCTAGTTCACTTGTAGATCTATTGCTGCAAGGGAGACTGGCAAATGTAGTTTTTAGCCTTCCAGCCTCTGTAGTCCAGGCAGGTTTGCTAGAAGGGGATTGGTCAGGGCGCTTAGCTAGCTAATGTACAGTGTCTGTCACAAAAGTCATTCTGAGCAACTGTGTGCAGTTGTCCACCAAATTTGCAGGTCACGGAGGCATGAAGCCATTGAGAGGTTCTGGAAGACCAGAAGAATGTAGTGAGGAGTCAGCTCCAGATACCCCAGGAATGGAGAGTGGGTTGCTGATGGGGGGATACAGAGGGGCAGAGGAGGAGGAGGGGTGGAAGTGTTGTCTCTGGACATGCATGGGTGGATTATGTGCAGAGGGAGATGGGCTTCTGCATTTCCCTCTGCCTGGTCACTGTCCCAGGTGCTCAGACAAAGCTATGGCTTCAGGCAGGGCCAACAAGCTCACCTTACAGCCCAGCCAGCCCCATCCCTGCATAGCAAGGATAGCAAAGGAGGGGTTCATGTGGCAGCTGCTCAGTGTGGTCGTGTGGCCAGTCCTAAAACTTAGGATGTGGAAAGAAATAATAGGAATCAAGGAGGAGAGCTCTCCACCCTGAGAACCCTTTGTTAGACCATCCCGGGCATGAGGTTGGAAGGAAGAAGCAGAGTGATCTCTAAAAAAAAAAAAAAAAACCTGTTAAAGATGTTAATTTCCTGTCTCTTCTCTTCTTTCCTTTTGTCCTTTTCAGTTTAAGTTTGTGTTTTATAGACTGTGTGATGTAGGCAGTGGGACAGCTGAACGATTAGCTGGAATTGATCTTGCAGGAAGCCAAGATGGCAAGCTGGGTAAGTCAAATTCACAGAGGATCTTTTATAAAAGAAAACAAACAGCCACAATTTATCCCACCTCACCACCCCATTCCTCCTTATATATTCTTTTTCATAGGTTCTTTCTCTGCAGCCACATTCATCTTAGTCCTTTACTCAGGTATACCTTCTGTAAGGACGGAATCTATGAATGCAACTTGCAGCATGTAAAAACAATTTTCTAGAAACCAATTTAGTTTAATGTCATTAAATGTAATCAGAAGTTACCAAGCCTCTTACTGGAACTCTCTTCCAAATGTAACCTAATCCAATGTACCTTTCCTTTGGTATTTAAGTTCCTGACAGCCAGACATTTCTCAGACAGAGCAGCCGGGCTTGTAGCAGGTGTCTCTTTTCTTTCTTCTTCTGCATTCACATTATGTTAACATCTTGGTGTGATGTTGCAGTGTGAGCTCTAACCGTTGGGTTGTGGCCAGCTCTGGACACAGCAGGATGCTGCCATGTCATAAACTTGATTTAAATGTCATGGGTGTGTCAGATGTTTTGGGATGACTGAATCAGACATAGCCCTCCCCTCCAGCCCCAGGTGACTTCTCGGTCTAGTTTGGAATCACAGAGTCATGTGACAGTGGGAGACCACTTTATCTCTAATAAAGCTGGAGTTGAATGACTCATTCCCACATGGTTCCAGGGTTTCTTTTTTGATTGAAAATGCTCTTTCTTAAGAAGAAGTTTGCACAAGAACATTGAAAAGGAAAGAAAAAGCCATTCTTCATTCTTTCAACTTGCGCACAATTACAATATTTTAACTTTCGCCTTGTGGTTTTGAATATACATTGTGCAGCATACCTCTGGGTGATCTGTTTCTAATCTCCCCACAAAAAAGTGATAGAAGCTGGGGGAAGAATCTTTTCCTTCCCCAGTATCTTCTGCCAGAAGCTGGTGTTCCTGGATCATTTGTTTAAGGAGTTATTTTTAGCCCATTTTCTATTCAGCATAAACCATAGCTGGATCAGGCTGGTCTGGCATTGATGCTCTTTGATGGTCTTTTGAGGTCTGGCCATCTGAGCTCTAGGGTAGGAGAACTTGGGCAACTTAGGCAGTCCAGGGAGCAAATCCTGTAGTGTACGGGGGGGAGCTGACAGCCCCCAACCCAAATCTACCCATAGGTCTCTCCATTAACCAAAGACCCCTTAATTGTGAGGAGTTCTGCTGCAATCCCCTTTTGTCATTGGGGAAACAAACTTAAGGCAACGGACATGATACTTTTTTGAAGTCCAGGCCATTCAGGTAGGTATGGGTTTTCCTTGAATATTTCCTGAGTAAGAGCAATAGATCCCCTTCGGAGCCTTTTGCAGTTAAGACTAGAGCTGTCAACTGGCCTTACCAGTGAAAACCTACCTTGATTTCCTGGGCTGGCTGCCTGAAACTCAGACCCCCAACATTTGTTTACCCACCTGCCACCTTTGCATCCACCTTTGTTGACCGCACGTAAGCACTGTGAGTGACCAACCACCAGCCCTTACTGAGGCCATTTGCCAGAAGTCTCTAAGTGTGGTCCATCCCAGCCCTAGTTTCCATTTGGCTTGGTCACACCACTGCTTCCTCTCACATGTGTCTTTCAGCCACCACTTCAGTGGCCTGCTGTCGTCTCAAATACAGCCCATGTGGAGCTGAGCTTGTGGACTGTCTCACAGTTCAGCTACAGTCTTCACATTCACGTGTCAGTGGCAAAAGCTTTGCTCTCCTGGTTCCTCATCCTCACTCTTCTGACTGTTTCCTCTCCTTCACCATCCTTTCTCCTTTCTTTCTTTTCACTTTTCAACATGTCCCTGTGCCTAGATTGTAGCAATAATCTCATAGGCCCTGGAGTATTAGAACTGCAAAGACCCTTTTGCATTCAATCCAATGTCTTATTTTTACAAACAAGGAAGTGGCAGCTCCAGAGAGGTGAAACAAAGGACGCTGCTCTAAGCCGGTTGGAGCAGGGTCCAGCCTTCCAGCCTTCCTCCTGGTGCTGTAGTCTCGCCACCCTGCCTGGAGATGTCCTCCTCCCCTGCCTCCAGCCTCCCCCTTTATCCATTCTGTATACTCACGTAATCAGATTTATTTTGCTGAAACACTGTTTTCGTCATCTCCTTCTTTTGCTCACAGATTTTTGATGGTCCCTATAGCTAGGACTGACGATATCAATCATCATCTAAACCGGGTCTCTAAGAATGGAAGAGATTCTAGGGCAACAGGCATACACCAGGACTGTCCTGGGCAAATCAGGTCATATTGTGACACTCCATATAGCCTAAATCATAAAGGCCGGACTCTACAATCAGGCTCCAAACTACATTTGTCAGCTCTGTGCTCAATAATCCACACAATATTTTGCTCCAGTCAGTTTGCTTATCCTTCCTGGAACGCTTGGTGTGTATTTCTGCTTTGGAACCTTACTCTGCTTACCTAATCTGTTTTCTTGAAGGCCCAGTTAAGTGCCTTTTCTTCCATAAAATCTTCTAAGTCAGTTTCACCTCCCGAGGTTGTCTAGCTCCTCTGAAGTCGTGCACTTCCTCTCTGTACTAATTTGACACCTACAAATGGTGAAATGCATTGTTCTTATTTTTTTTGTAGTAGTGAAGACACAGTCTCTGATCAGCCCCTCTGAAAATGTGTCTGCTACAAAGGCATGAGACCCACAAAATAACGCAGAAGGAAAACATTAAAATGAGGAAAATTTTCAAAATAGAAAGTAGAACTTTATTTTATTGATAAATATGTAAAACTGTATGACCTCTGCCAAGGGTAATTCAGCATTATCTAACAGAAGCACCAATAGTACAAATACTTGTATCTTTCTATCTGCACAAGTGTGAGATAACATGCACGAGTTATTGCTGGGGCATTATTGTAATCCCAACAGGCTGCAAACACCAAGTGTCCAACGATAGAGAACTAGTTGAATAGACTGTGATATAGCCCATGCACAGTGGAGTACTAGGCAGCTGTGCACGAGTTATTGCTGGGGCATTATTGTAATCCCAACAGGCTGCAAACACCAAGTGTCCAACAATAGAAAACTAGTTGAATAGACTGTGATATAGCCCATGCACAGTGGAGTACTAGGCAGCTGTAAAAAAAAAACAAAAAACAAAAAACACAACGAAGAATAGGGAAGATCTCTGTGTATGAATGTGGAGAGATCTATAGAATATGAAGAAGGCAGAAGAGTGGATGTGTGTGCTATGGTTTGCATCAGTAAGGGTGGGGGAGAATGTGTGCATGTGTTCATTATATATTCACTATAGATACGTATTTACACATACATTACATGTGTACCCATTTTATATATTTGTACTATTTGCAAAAATAAGCAGTGTTGGTCAGAGGGTACAAACTTTCAGTTGTAAGATAAATTCTGGGGATCTAATGTACAGCGTGGTGACTATAGTTAACAGTACTGTAACTGTGACGTACGCCTGGAATTTGCTAAGAGTGTAGAGCTCAGGTGGCCTCAACACACGCACAAACACACACACACACAAGTGCTAAGTGTGGTGATAGATGTGTTAATTTAATTGTGGTAATCATTTCACAGTGTGTACATATACCAAATCATCATGTTGTACACCTTGAATATATGTAATTTTAATCTGTCAATTATACCCTAATAAAGATGGAAGAAAAACTAACAAACAGTGGAAACATGAATAGAAACTAATGAAAAAAAAATTACCCTCAGGGGGCCAGAGTGGAAGCAAGACTTTTCTGTGTATATTTTCCTATCTAAGTTTGGATTCGAGTCATGTCAATACAGTATCTATTTTTAAAAATCAAATTAAAACATGTTAGTACTTTACTTTATAAATTCTTTTTTTCGTAAAGTCATGTACAGTGTGATTAATTTTGCCTTCCCTCATGGCAGTATTTTCATGCTTGAATGTGTGGAACTGAGTAACCATCTGGAGAGGGACATTGGAGTTGTGCTTGGGAATGTCTTTGGGCCACTGAGTGAAGGCGCATTGGAGCAAGGAAGGGGAAGCCTGGAGAAGGGCTGACCGTGGTGGGCGGAGCAAGGGCGGGAGCGCCCAGGGCTCCCAGCTCCCAGCCCGGATGTTGCCCTGCCGACCGGGTTTCCTTATTAGAAGTTCAGCCGTTTATTTGCCTGCTTTGTATCTTGGCATTTCTCTTGTTTCCCTTAGCCTTCAAGAGTTTAGAGTTTATTTTTCAGATGAACGTTGTATTCAGCAGCGTGATTTCCCGGGCTGTTAATTCTGGACACCAGACCTGTTTTACTTGGTGATGAATGTGGTGGTTTCTCCCAGCAGCAGAGCAAACGGATCCTTTGTTTCACTCATCACATTTCACTTCACTCTGACAAATGTAATTTACAGCTTTTTGAGAATGTCATTTAGAAATAATCCCCAATTAGCAAACCACGTTGCAATTGTATTCCACTTTCCTTCTAACTCACTTTGACTCTTGTCAGGGGAAAAAATTAGAAGATGATTTTTTAATGCAGACATCTGGGAATGATTCATTCTAAGAGAAACTCTGAAAGTGGTGGTGATTCCTCTCCCCCACCCCCTACATCCGATCAGTTGTCAATTATGATAGACATCCTGGATCAAGTGCCTTCAGGAACTCTCTATCCAGCTGCCTATTTACTTTTTGTGTGTGTATTATATGTCATCTCATATTATCCACCAAACAATCCTGTTACAGAATGGAGGGAAAAAACTGAGGCTCAGAGAGGTTTAGTAACTTGCTTGAGGTCACACAGCCTACTTAATGTCAGGCCTGGGGTTTGCATACATCCATTGCCTCCCTAACTTGGCCATGCTTTGTCACTTCTACCCTTACTTATATCTTTCGTGTCATTTCCAAACCTTTGAGAACAGCTGGGAGTTATTATTACCTCTCACCTAGAATATTGCAATTTCCTCCCAGCTGCATTCTGTCTCTAGGTGTTCCCTCTTCTAACCTCGAGATCTCACTTGCCACCCAGAGCTCAAACTCCCCAAAGGACGCAAGTATCATTCCTCCACCCCACACACATTTTCCAGAGTTTCTATACAAATGTGACTTTTTTCCTTGGGAAAAAAAAAACGAGATCTCACTTGCCACCCAGAGCTCAAACTCCCCAAAGGACGCAAGTATCATTCCTCCACTCCACACACATTTTCCAGAGTTTCTATACAAATGTGACTTTTTTCCTTGGGAAAAAAAAATTATTCCTCAGATATAGGACTTCATCTTACATTTGAGTCTTACAAAGTCTTTTGTCTTCACTAGAACTATAGTTCACTTATTAACTTGGAACCACAAAAATGTTTGTGCAGGACACATTACAGAAATTACCTCAAATAAATACCAGCAGTAAATGCTCATAGAGGTCGCCTAATGGAATGACTGTTAAAAAGGAAGCAAATTTGCACAGTTTTAATGGTTATGCATAGACTCTGTCCTCATAGAAGTGCATGTTAGGTATCATTCTACACAAGCCTTTTCAGATCATATCATTTTAAAAAGCAGAAAGTAGGCGGTGATGACTTCATGGTGCTCATGAACACACACATGCAATCCAATAAAAGCTGACCTTGTGTTATATCTATGCACAGTTCTGGCTGGGATAAAATTTCCAGTGACAGCATTCTACACAAACTCCAAAGTGCTTTTATTTCAAAGACTGTGAATGGATGTGAAGCTACAGGAATCTGTGAGTTGATTTAAAAAGAGGCCCTAAGCATGGTCTAAGACACTGTTGACTGTGTGTGGCAAGAGTTTAATAAGATTGCTTTTTAAAATGTAGGAATGAAAAAGAGCAATATTTCTAAATGTATTATCTTATACGATATGCAATTGTGAATATGCAGAAGTCAATTAAATAAGTGGACAGTTAACTATTTCATTGTAAGCCTTAGAAGTTTGTATATTCAAATTGACCAAAAACCTTTTTTCCTTATCTTCTCATTGAGAAAACGGACAGTTGCTCTCTTTTCAGGGTTACCTTGTGTTCATGTCTGAATACTGTCCTACTCACAGAAAATCAGATCTAGACCTGCCCTGAGGATACTAACAATCTAGTAGAGAAATGTAACAGCTGCTATTGTCACAAAACAGACTTCCCCAAATTTAGTGCCATACAACAGCAGCCACTTTGTTAGGTTTATGGGTTCTATGGGTCAGAAATTCTGGAAAGGCCCAGAGGTGACAACTTTGTTCTGCCCCATGATGTCTGGGACTTCAGCTGGGAAGATTGAAGGCTCAGCTGGAATCACCTTGAGGCATCTTTACTTACTTGCCTTGGGCTTCCGCACAGCATGGCAGCCCTGCTATAGTCATATTTCTTACACGGTAGCACAGGGCTCCAAGCACAAAGTTCTACTGAAGATGGCAGAAGCTGTGTCGCCTTTTTCCAACCAAGTCTTTTTCTGACGATGACTATCCATCGTTACTACTGCCACCTTCTTTTGGTTATAGGCAAGTCAGAAGTCTGTCCAGATTCAAGGGGAGGGGACCTAGACCCCACTTCTCCTGGGAGGAGTGTCAATATCACATTGTAGAAGATCACACGGGATGGGAAGTGTTGTCGCCAGTTCTGGAAAATACAGTCTGCCTCAAAGAATTTTGGCAGGCCCACGTACGAGCATAACAGTAAAAGATAGAAAACTGGAAGAAAGTTATAGGTGAAGTGCTATGGAGTTAAAGAAATGTTATTCATGGATGAGCCTGGGCAAGGGAGGAGGGGTAGGGTATGGACATTTGGAAAAGTGTTGATGGGAACCAGATGCAGAGTTAAGGAGAACCAGGCAACTGGGTGAAGATATGGGGTTAGGGAGCGAGATGGCTTTCTGTTTTGGAGTCTGGATGTCAGAAAGAAGAGTGTGCCTCAGGCAGAAACAGGGAACCTCAGAGGCAGACAGGTACATGTGGGAAGAAGGAGGAGGAGATCTAGAGAAGGAGGGAGGTCCAGCTGCTGTTCACACTAATCCTCACAATATCTAAAACCCCAGACTCACAACCCAGCCCTCAGCGTTCTGGCCTCTGCACCTGCCACTTCTCCGTCCTATGTACCTCTTTGTGGTTCATCCCAATGGCTGCTTCTGTTGGGCTTTCGGCCCATCCTTTGTCCTTCTGTGCATCTCCCCTCTTAGCCCTCTTCCACGCTCGGCTCACTGTTTTGTGAGTTCTTCTCCTCCACACTTGAGCCATGTCCAACCCCATGATTTGACTCATTCACGATGGACTGTGCGCACCACCCTCTTCTCTGGAAACTCTCCCCTCTCGGGCTGCACCATCTCAGTGTCCTGTGCTGGCCTCTTTCTTCAGCAGGCCAATTATTGGTGGGTGTTCCCAGGGTTTCCTGCTTGGATGTTGTGCCTGTCTACTCTGCACTTAGTGTGTGAAGGTGGGCTTCTAGCAGACCAGGGGCCCTTGCAATGGAATGTCAATTTTGTGACCATGTAGGTAGACGTGTATTTCTAGGAGATGATCCATAGCTTCATTAGATTCTCAAAGTGGTTTCTGAATTCAGAAAAACCAAAAAGTTAAGATCCATTGCTTTTTCATATTTACTCCATGACTTCAAATTTATATTCAGCCTGTATCACTCACTTAAAGTCTAGGATCCATCCCTGACTACACATTAGGTTCTTCAGAGAAGCTTAAAGAAATACTGATGATCAGGGCTTGACCCCAGCCCAGCTGAATCAGAATCTGAGCATGGGTCTGAGCACCCTGTTTGTTAAAAGCTACGTAGGTACTGTGAATATGAAGTTAGGGTTTGCAATCCACTAAACTTTCTGTTCAGTTGCACAGAGGATATCTTCTGCATGTCTAGTATTCATTTGATAAGATTGGTAGGGGGAAAAGCTTCAAATGTTTGGAATTACTGTGATGTAAAATATTTCATATGCCAATACATGTGGTCGATTTCAATATATTTCAAAGGAAGTGTTAACCATGCTTTGTGTCAGTCAGAAAAATAACCCTTGCAGTTAATACTTTAAACTATTTTCTCTTTACCCGGCTAGAATAAGCTCTACTGCCTTAGGAGAGTTCAATTGTATCAGGATTAGTCTTTCAATTTAAATGACAAAGATCTGGGTTTTTTTCCCACCAGTGGAGAGAATAGGTGAAATGTAATTGTTGTCCCTGTGTTGAGTTAGTTCAGTTCCCTCATCCCTTTCTTTTATTTTTGTCTGTTAAAGTGAACCTTCCTTACTAAATAGAAGTGAGATTTTTAATGGGGATAGAGTTTCAGTTTTGCAAAACAAAAAGAATTCTGGAGATGGGCGATAGTGGAGTTTACATAACAATGTGAATATTTTAATGCCCCTGAACTGTACACTTCAAAATGATTAAGAATAAAGTCTGTTACATGTATTTTACCACAATTAAAATAATAATTTAAAACAATAAAAATATTGTAAATAAAAAAGACAATTGACTTTTAAAAGAAAAAAAAAAAAAAAGCAACTGGATTTAGGTGGAGTAAATAACTAGCCTTTTAAAAAGAGCTCTGTCATTTCTCAACAAAAATTCAATCCATTGGGGAATGTTATCAGAACTAACCATTTCTCTCAGATCACAGTGAAGTCAGGAGGGTAGAAAGTAGCTGTCGTGGAGGCTTCAGGAAACCCGCCATTGACGGAAGGGTGAAGGCGCTTCTGGAGTCCGGAGCAGTGGAAGGAGCTGCGTGTCCTGCACCGCCTCCCTGTCCCCACGTCGCCCTCCCCGTCCTGCCACTGTTCCCCTGCACAGGCCAGGGCCTGCTCCTTGCACTGCTCCTGACTCCAGAAGCACCATTGCTTCAGCTTCAAGTTTTCCAAAGGCTCCAACTTGCCTCCTGCTGTGCGGTCTCTGCACTTTCTCAGGGCTCCCTTACTCTGATCACAGTCTCTCAGATTGGCAATCTGAGGCCGAAGAAGAGGACATGATTTTCCCTTGCTTTTCTAGACTTAGGCTGGCTAGACCCAACTCTGTGAAACCTCTGGAAGCCTTGGTCTCTTCTAAGTTTTATAGCTGTCTCCTTAAGACCCCTGGCCTTGAGGCAAGGCCCCTCTGAAGCTGAGCAGACTGCGAATGAACTCGCTTTGTGAACCGCTTCAGAGATGTGGGCAGGCTGTAGGGAGTCCTGGAGCGAAGACACAATGATTAAATAGAAATCACCTGTGGTTAGAATGGATGCACCTGCCTTGTCACTCCCCAGATTTGAAGGACTGTCCTGGAGGTAGGAGGAGCCTTTGAGAGAGAAATGAGAGAGAGCAGTGTGTCTGAGTCTAGCCAGACAGGAGGGAGCACCTCCTGGGAGCATGCAGGCAGGAGCATTGGTGGCCTGGGCCATGAATGACAGCGGAGGAGTACAGAATATTGATGCCAACTAGACTTAGTGCATAGAGCACCCCTTGCCCTGGTGGGGAAGTGTGACCAGAAGGAAAAGGCTTAAGTCTGAACCAGCTCATCAAGTCTGTTTTAAATGGTAAAAACTTGACTGCCACATGAGTAATGATTCATCTCAAAAAGACCCAATCCAGATGTTACTCATGCCGTTGGCTGTGTGACCTATTGCCCAGATGACTGGCAAGATGTGTACATCTTCCACAAAACAAACTGACCACACACTTACAGTGCTAGTTCTCCAAGCACGGTTCCCCAGGAAACAGGGACCCCACGAGGACTTACTCACTCAGCATTCCCCAGAGGTCTGGTCCAGAAAGGGGAAGAGTCCAATATTTCCTTTTCCCTATTTCTGCTCTCTTCTCTGAGAGCTCTTTCTTCTATCACACACCTCCACCAAAGTGTCTAAACAATGGATGATCCTAAAGACACTAAACAGGAGATATTTTTACCTTCTAACAGGAGGAATGTATTTGCTAAATCACAGAGACAAACACGAGTTTTTGAAATTAATCATTTTCTGGAAAAACCCATGACCTGTGGTCTTAGTCATTGTGATTCTAGTGTGCAGCAATATGGTGTGAGGAAATTCAAGTGGAATCTAGCATTTATTGACCATTTATGTCAAGATGTTGTGTTTCAAGTCTTAAGTGCATTATTTAATGCTGACAAGTCCCTGTCATGGCAGGCATACCCCACATCACAGCTGATAGAACTGAGGTTCGGAAAGGACTACGATTTACCCAGGGTCACCCAGCTAGGAAGGGTGGGGCAGGATTTTAAGTCCAGGTCCACTTCCTGATTCTTTGAACTACAGCACATCTGCAGCGTGAGCGAGAGATTGGTATAAATATTGCCCACCTTTCCCCGTCTGTCCCCTTTCTGTCCACACTACTGACCACACCCACAGCAAATGGCGAGACCAGACCTCCTTTCAGGGAGCTTCCACCTCTTCTAGTAGAGACATCCTGAAAACCCAGCCTGGGCCTCCATATCATCTTTTGGAAATAAGCAGATTAACTGCAATTGGCCCTTCTTCTTGTGGAAGGTGAGAAGCCAAGGTCATTTTCTGCTTGAAGTCTTGCCCATCTTTTGATGGGATGACTCAGTATGGTTTAAATCTCTCCTTTCCCTTTGATGCTCTCCTACCTGGCTCAAGTCCCACCTGCCCCTCACCAGTGGCACTTAGAACTTTTTACTCCTTTGGCATTTGTCACAAAGTGCCTTGGGGCCTCTCCTCTATTCCTCCCTGGCAGGCACGTCATCCACTACACTACCCTGTGTCTCTGCAGTTCAACTCAGGGCCTCCTGTGCACTAGGCACTAAATGCAAGTTTCTCAATGGCTTATGAAAGGATAAGAAAGGAAAGCTGCTCTTCCACAGGGAGGAGCTTGAGGGGAGTGAATCTTGGAACCTAGAGCAAGGCACTGGTACCCTTTTGAATTTCTTTTAGTTTTCCATGACTTGGGATGTCAATATGACCCTGTTCTGGGAATCTTGTATTTGTCACCTAGATGAACAGTTTAAGTTGAATCGGCCACTCTTCATGCCCAGCATCCACCTGACACCACTGGACAAGCAGGGGCTCCAGAGCTTTCCATGTAGTACGTGTGCCAGGATCACCTGAGCTGTGTTTTGGCTGATCTCTCATTTGGATGACTCTCTTGAAGCAGGACAGCCAAGTCAGCTTGTCACTGATAACATTAATCAGAGTTTACAGCAGAGTCCCGTTAGGCAGGGTACATAGGGAAGCAGCCTGAGTTACGTATTTGTGTTGTGAAAGGGTCTTTTCCATTGAGAAGGCTGAATATATTATGCTGAGACCTTTTTCTTTTCTGCACCCTTAATATTTTTCCTATCCATGTTATGGGACAGAAATCCTTTTGAATATCTTCTTTATTTTATTTGCTTAGTTAGAACCCTAGAACTAAGTATTGGGGACCAAATTATCCATGTTTATTGTATGTGGTTGGCTCAAAAATGTCATCCACTTAATATAACATAGGAGGAAGTATAAATTATTTGAAGGTACACCTGCCAGCTTCTATGTTTTCTTTTATGTCTTTCACATTTCGTGTCATTTTAAATATAGTTATCTCCCTGGGTATCAACATTGACTAAAGAGAATTTTTCAGAAATAAAAATTACTAACTACTCTGTGCACTTTCAACTTCTCTTAATCTTTGCATTTGGAAGATAATACTCTCTAGGTAGCTTTGAAGATATTAATAGAGGTGAGGACGAATGGGCAGTTCTGCACCAGTTCCCAAGGAAGGCTTTTCCAGATGTGGAATGCCATGGGGAGTTGATTTGGCTTGGATAATTGACAGCTGCCAGCCTGTAATCTCTGTGCTAAATTGGGGCTGGGGCCACAGCAGGCAGCACAGCAGCTGGGTTGCTGGGAGCTGAGTCCCTGCACGTGGCATGGCTGTCCTCCCCACAGCTGTGTGCAGGGGCCCCACCCCCTAAGGCAGGTGCACTGCTCCAGGAAGGGAAGGCAGCCCATAGGATTCCACCTGCTGTGTGAGAGGAAACACCTTGATTCACTCAACTGGGCTGCAGTTGGATAAGTGGGGACTCGCTTTTTATTGCACTGACTTTAGCATTTTAATCTTAAATTCTTTAGAGATCAGTTCCTCAGGTGAGGTAGGACCATAATGTAAAGGACCGAGGATGTCAGCCAAATAAAGAAAACTGTCCCCTTTCAGGGGCTGTGAACGGTGGGGTCTTGCCCTAGTCCCAGCTCTTCCACCTTACCAAAACCATCTTAACAGCTTTCTCACCCTCCATCATGTCCTGGCTTATCAGGTGAGATAATACTTCCAGTCCCACCTATTTCACAGGATGGTGCTGGGGACCAAAGAAGTTCATGTAAATGCTTTGTCCACTGTAAAACCAACTTGAATAGAAGGCACAGGTGGATTAAGAAACAGTCCCTGGTATGTACAAGGGTACTTCAAAAAGTTCATGGAAAAATGGAATTAAAAGAGAATATGAATTTTTCTGTGTACTTTTCGAAGTACCCTCCTACGGTCTCAGTCTTTTCTAATTCTCTTCCTTTTCCAAATTGTGGCCTAAATCATAAATGCTTCCTGATAATAATAGATGTCATTTGCTGAACGCTTTTTATGTGCCAGGCATTGAGCTACATGCTTTATAGGCATTATTATATTTAATCCTCACGATGGCCTGGCTGGTCAGTACTCTTTTTCCCCAGTTCCTGCAGTAGAACCTGGGCTCTGAGTCCAACATGCCCTTCTAGAACAGCCCATGTTTCTCCCTTTAAGCTGACTTCTAAATGAGGGAGCTGTAGTCACCGTTTTCAATTTGACACTTTAAAAATGACCTATAATTTTATCAATTACGGGGTAATTTTTTAATGTTGGAGTGTTGCATAAGGCTAGAAGTCATGGAATGCAATTGTGTTATTGGGGGGTGGAGGAGGGGAGAAAGAGCTGGAAAGAGAGGGAAAAGTAGAAGCAGGACGGAGAAAGAGAATTCGTGACTGAGAGAAGAAGATGTAATTTTTTTCCAGATAGGAATAGTGATTTTGTGATACCTATTTGTATTTATAAATCTCATCTAATATTTTCCATACAGATAATCCTTAAAAACATATAATTGATTTAGCTAATGGGCTTTTGATGTTCCTTGTGCAGGAGATTTGGAACTGCACAATCTTAATATTATCTTTGTGAAAGATTAGAAGAGGCTTAAAGTGAGACAATACTCAGGATTTCAAAACTTCACTGAACAGAAATGATTAAACCTGAGGTGGGGGTGGAAAAGGTGAGAGGGAGTGGAATGAGAAGGGGCAGGGATGGGTGACATGGCTTCAGAAAATGCTGTCACCTTCAACAACTCTTTGAGTCATCTTCCGTGTCTTCAAGTGTTACGTGCACTCTACCTCGGCTGTGGCGGGTCCCTGCCTGACTCCAAGAGCACGCAGACAAGTTCAAGTCACTGGGGGTTGTCTGTGTCCAGTGATTGCGCTCTGGTTGTTTGCTCCTGGTCCTGTTAAGTAAACAGGTAATGATTAAACATATTTTCAGTGGCGACCTTTTTAACACAGGACTTTATGATTCTGGAGCATACTCTAAAGATAAGTCATTTTGCAACTCAGAAATGTCCCCAGTCCCCTTCCATTTCTCAGAAGCTCTCTGGGCTAGGTGTCCCTTGGCTGGATGCCTCCTAAGAGCCTCTTAGGAGAATCCTGCTTGGGAATCTGAGCCTAACCAGGTCAGATGTGAGAATTTCCAGTTTGGTGGAAAATCAGTTTTTTTCTGTCCAGCACAGCAATTGAATTTGAGGTTAAGAAATAACATTTGTAAAGAAGAAACAGAGAGTGGCTTCTTTTGCAGAATCAATTCTTATGTTTCAGACGTTGTTTTTCCAATGTTGTGAATTATTTAGGGCTTTTGTTCCTCTGCTTGTCCTCATCTCACATTCTTATTGCCTCAGAAAACAGGGAGAGTAAGGGACGTGAGTTAGAGTCTGATCACTTTGTTGCTAATGAGCAGCTCCTGGGGGCGGGCAGCGAGGGAGCACTTCTCATTCGTCTTTGCACGTCTTCTCCCCACCAGCCCTTCATCCAGTGTCTAGGAGGAGTTCAATGAGAATTTATAGGTGGATTAGATTGAAGCTAGTATTTCACTGTGATTACAGGAGAAAGATGGAGACAGAACTCCAGCTGTTTGCAAGGAGGAGTTCTGAGATCCCTGGAACCAGCAGACAGAATGGCTGTGCCTGTGACTTCGGTGACAGTCATAGTGCTTTTTTACACACGGTGGGGGGGGGGTTTGCAAGGAGGAGTTCTGAGAT
This sequence comes from Galeopterus variegatus, assembly GCF_000696425.1. Classification (NCBI taxonomy): domain Eukaryota; kingdom Metazoa; phylum Chordata; class Mammalia; order Dermoptera; family Cynocephalidae; genus Galeopterus; species Galeopterus variegatus. The sequence continues at coordinate 109,644 of NW_007732685.1, forward strand.
CCCTGGAACCAGCAGACAGAATGGCTGTGCCTGTGACTTTGGTGACAGTCATAGTGCTTTTTTACACACGGTGGGGGGGGAGCTTTTGATCTATAATGTGCTGCCCACTGATTGGCATTTCCCGCCCCACATAGCAGACATAGGGCTCCATCACAGTCCCTGTAGACCAGGCTCAGGATAGTTTCTGACTCCTCAGGTCTAGACTCACCTCCCTGTCATTGCCAACCCGTGGAAGTGCATCTATCTTTGTTGATTGATGGTCCAGGCAGAAATGATAGTCATGCATCTGGGCAATGCCCAATTGAGGGCTGAGTGGGGTGAGGAAAGCCCTTCTCTCTGCCTTGCCAGGGAGAATAAACAACTGTGAACCTCCTGGATCAAAGTCATGGGCAGAAGAAAGACAACTCAGCAGTAAGGATTTGGGACCAGACAGGTAATAAGGCTGTAAGGATAGAATCTGCACGTGTGACCAAGAAAGTGGTGAGTCTGAAGCAAATGGATGCTGGGCTGCTGGGCTGGAGAAGGAAGGAACGCTTACACTGGGTGAAAAAGAAAATCGCCAGATTCTTCTAAGTCAGTGATTTTCAAACGTTTCAGGCTCAGGACCTCTTTATCCTCTTAAAGACAATTAAGGACCCCAAATATTTTTGTGTGGGTTATATTGATCAATATATATACCATATTAGAAACTCAAACTGAGAAATTTTAAAATTTGTCAATTTATTTCAAACATGTGTATCTATTACCTGTTAACATAAATTAGTTTTATTAAAAATTTTTCAAAAATAATTAGTGAGAATAGTGTCATTGTTTTACTTTGCTATAAATCTCTGTAGTGTCTGGCTTAATGGGAAACAGTTGGATTTCATATCTGCTTCTACATCCAATCTGTTGCCATCTTACATCGTGCACTTTCTGGAAAACTCCACTGTGCACTTGAGAGAGAAGGAGTGGGAACAAGTCAAATGCCTTAGTATTATTACAAAAATAGTTTTGATCTCTCAGGGACTCCAGCGTTCCCCAGACCATGCTTTGACAACTGCTTCCCTAAGTGTAAACTCTCCAAAACTTGCCTCTCTCTCTATTTAACATGTGGCCTTATTGTATGATGACATTTCTGCATTAGCAGAAAGTGGGTACAGTGAGCCAAACAAATAATCCTTCTTATGGCTTTTGGCATTTGAATAGTGCATATGAACATTCTAAAAAGCATCACAGAGGCAAGCTAGAGTAAGATTGACATTGAATGTCCTGTTGGGCAGTCTGGCCAAGCTCTTGCTCATGGACTGGCAAACAAGATAATCCAGAGCATGAGACAGTCTTTTTTCCACGCTTTTCAACATGTGAACCTCCAATTGTATGTGCTCCACTTAGCCTGGACAGCACATAAGTTTTTCCTCTTCACAATTACCAAAAGCTTTGTAAGAGAGGAGCAGTTGCTCCGAGGCCTCTCTGAGCTTCCTGTTTCCAGTGCCAAGGGGTAGCTTAAATCTGCTTTGCAACTGATCAATAATTGGTCAGTCTACGCACCTCATCAGCTATTTTCTGAGCCCAGAATCATCTCACTTAATCATCTCACTTAAACCTTTTTCCCACATAATTATGTGGCTAATGTGTGACACCAGCAAGATGAGCATGAATGGAAAGCAATGATTTATAATGATTGTGGGGCAGTCCAGCTCAGTGCCAGACTCTGCCCGCTGGAGAGAATGGCATGGCTACAGCCAGTCAGTCTGCAGCCAACGTGCAGATCAAAGAGAGGTTGTTAAACAAAACAAAACAAAACACATTTTGATGTTGTTCTAACATAGGAACACCATTTGTAATGTGGCTAGGAAAATATTCAGCTTTGTTCTCTGTCCTTTGGGAAGACTACATGCATCGGTGCACTGACTTCTCCAAAGCTGGCGGAGGGAGGGTCTCTGTAGATTCACTTATGATCATGGAATTTTACAATGAGGAGCAGTAGAGCTCATTCAGTGTGGAGAGTTCGGTGTGTCTGTGTGTAGTCTCCCTCTGTGTGTATTGTGTGTATATGGGAGGGAGGTGCAGGGTGGGGACTGTGCCTCCATAACAAAGGACCATGGGTCTCATCTCTCTTTGTCCCCTGCCAATCACTCAAGTAGCACATTAGGAAATTGGAAAGCCAGCTTTACCTGTTTGATCCCTTGGCCTTGGCATTACTTAACCTCTCTGTATCTCAGTTTCCTCATCTGTAAAATGGGCATGTATAGTATCTGTCTCATACAGTTGTTTTGAAAATGGATAGTATATATATAAGCTTTTTAGAACAGCTTTTTTATAATACATAAAAAGCTCAAAAAATGTTAGGCATTATTATATTACCATTATTGGCATCTCTGACACTTAGTTTCCTCATCTGTAAGGTAGGATTTTCCAGGGTGGTATGGGGATTAAGTTAGAGAATATGTGGTGAAATCTTGGAGAAAATGTCAAGTACCATAAGAGTAATGCTCTATATTTTGGGGGCAAGTCAAGAGAACAATTTAATTTTGTACCTGAGTGTTTTTCCACGTGTAAGACTACAGTCCTTGAACAGGAACACATGATTATCTGCACCATTTGGAAAGCAGCAAAGTTATTTTTAGATTAATGAATATATAATAACAACCAGAGCAAAAACAGCAATCTAATCACAACTAGTAATAACAATAGCTAGCATTTGGGGAGTGTTTATCTTGTGCCAGCACTGAGCTAAGTGATTGGTATGTAATGTATATAATAACAACCAGAGCAAAAACAGCAATCTAATCACAACTAGTAATAACAATAGCTAGGATTTGGGGAGTGTTTATCTTGTGCCAGCACTGAGCTAAGTGATTGGTATGTAATAAACTGTCTCACTTTGCACCACAGCCCTTTGAAGGAGGTGCTGTTATTATGCCCAGTTTGCAGAGGAGGAAAGTGAGGTCACTCAGGGTCACTTGGGTAGTGTAGGGCCAGACCAGGATTGAACCCAGGCAGGCTGATTCCCAAGCCCATGGTGCCCTTCACCAGTGTTGCAGCAGGGATGGGGTCCAGAGGGAAGTCAAAGGGGACTGCATCCCATCTGAGCTCAGCAGCTCACAGTGTGGTGCTCTGCAGGTGACAGAATTAGATTTTTGTGCTTTTTAGGTAAGTTAAAAGATATGATGTTTTACCATCAGTATTTGGGGGGAAGAGGTAGCTGTTTATTTGGTGAGTAAATCATTGATCAGACACAACCGAGGGATTGAACCAAGAATAGATTATTGAGATGGGGTGATCAGATACAAGACTCTGACAGCCCTCCACATAGCAGCCCAGATGGCCAGTGTAAGAAGGATGGTGGAATAGAAACCCCATGGAGTTTCTGAAGGGACCTCAAGAACCTAGAAAAGAGGCACGCAGGGAGTAACCCAGGAGGAGAGCCCTAGGGGTGAGGTGGAGCCTTCAGGAGTGGAGGGGTGCAGTTTTTCTCAAGTTAACTGGAACCTCTCCCATGGGGCCTGGCTATCACTTCCCTGCCTCTGTGCAAGGCCATGCTATGGACCGGGATCATGCACAGCAGCGAAACTAGCTATTTCTGGGGAGGCTGTAATTTAGTAATAGGAAGCGGGAGCTAGTGGGAGCTTTAGGGTCAGAGAGCACTGAATTTGAATCTCAGTTCTGCCACTTAAAAGCTATGTGGTTATGCAAGTACTTAATTCTCCAAGTCTTCATAGGATGGTTGTAAAAATCACAGAAATTGTCTGTAAATAGATCACTTGGCACTTTGTAAGCCCCCAGTAAATGGAAGCCATTGTTATCATTATAATTAGGTTTTCTTACTGGCTCGTTTTTGGATTTTCCAGTTGTGCTGAGGGGTTGTCCCTTAACCATGACTTATCCCAGCTATTTAAAATCATTGTATGGTAGGGAAGGCTGACGTAATCAGGGAGGGGTTTGGTGCTGGTGTGGAAGATAAGGCTGGCGGATGCAATTGGGGAAAGGTTGCACCCATGTGGAAGTGGAAGAGTTTCTGTTTCTCAGAAACCACGAGGTTTCTCATAAGGGAAAGGCTGGCAGCAATTTTGTGCTTACTGTGTGCAACATGGTGCTGGTCATGTCCAAGATCCATCAATATACGGCAGCAAGAGCATGCAGACAGACCAGGCCTGTCTTTCCCCAAAGCTCAAGCTCCGAACCACCTAGTCTGTGACACATTCAGCTGAAATGGAAATTTACTCTAGGAATTGTTCAGCTGCTTCTCAGAGTTGCTGGATCGGGCCAGAGCAGTGGTTTGCAACCTTGGCTGCACATTGAAATCACCTGGGAAGCTTTAAACAGTACTCATGCCTGGGTCTCGCCACCAGACACTCTGATCTCAATTGACCTAAAATGCAGCCTGGGCATTTAGTGGACCAGGAATTGGCCGTGTAAAGAGCAGATAGTATGTATTTTAGATTTTGCGGCCACATGGTCTCCGTGGCAACTGCTCAACTGTGTCTCCGTAGAGCAAAAGCAGCCATAGATGATACGTGAATGAATGAGCATGGATGTGTTCCGGTTAAACTTTATTTACATAAACAGGTGGCTGGCCGGAATTGGCCCATGAGCCAGTCTGCCAACAACTGATCAAGTCGGGCAGCTCATTAGCGGGTTCTATGCCATCGCCAGTGAGATTAGAATTCATCTTGCTTCTGTGGATCTGGTATCTGTGGTGTCTTGGGAGCACCCTGGGCACCCCATACCTCCTAACCACCACCTCCCTGCAGGCTCGGCAGGGTTGGCCCAGTCTCTGTAACTGAGTTCTCTGATGGTCTCTTTTTCGTTGAGGACTCCTGCTGGGTCGGAAATCCTGCCATGAACCACCACCTGTTTGGCGGGGGTCCTGTCTGGCTTGCTGGCCCTCCCCCATGAGGAGTTAAAATTGGCCCCCTTAGTCTTGGCTAATGACCAGGTCCTCTGTAATTAGAAGGATTAGCTGGACCCAGAGGCTGCCACCTGTTACCCAAAACAGGGAACCCTAGCACATATGGGGACAGGAGGGCAGAGCTTAGCCACGGATATCTTTCCAGCTCTCCTGGCTATGCACCTGCCCACATAGGCTGACAGTTTGGTCATCACACTTGTTGGGTGGCTTTTCCCAGCACGTCTTGAAGGTGTTGCTCAGCTTCTGACACCAATGTCTCTCTTCAAGAACTGTGTGTGCCAGCCCTGAGAGTCTTCCCAGTTTCCCCCAGTTCTGAGCCATGATGGGTCAGCCTCTCAGCCCAACTCTGCACCACCCCCTTCTTTAGCTCTCATTGGTCAGGTGTCATCGTCTGCCAGGCACAGTGCTGAGAGCTCTACATACAATCTCTCCCTTAATCCTGTCAAGGACCTTGTGAGGTGGTGTTGTTATTATCCCTGTTTTACAGATGGAGAGACTGCGGTGTAGAGGGTTGGGTTGTTTACAGTCATATATGAAAGAAAGTGAGCTGAAATGCCGGGTACCAATCAAGCTTTATTAAAGGAAAAGAATCTGCTGGGCTGTGCTCAAAATGGAGGGCAGCAACCATCGTTGGGGTGGGGGCTGCACCTGCCCACATAGGCTGACAGTTTGGTCATCACACTTGTTGGGTGGCTTTTCCCAGCAGGTCTTGAAGGTGTTGCTCAGCTTCTGACACCAATGTCTCTCTTCAAGAACTGTGTGTGCCAGCCCTGAGAGTCTTCCCAGTTCCCCCCAGTTCTGAGCCATGATGGGTCAGCCTCTCAGCCCAACTCTGCACCACCCCCTTCTTTAGCTCTCATTGGTCAGGTGTCATCGTCTGCCAGGCACAGTGCTGAGAGCTCTACATACAATCTCTCCCTTAATCCTGTCAAGGACCTTGTGAGGTGGTGTTGTTATTATCCCTGTTTTACAGATGGAGAGACTGCGGTGTAGAGGGTTGGGTTGTTTACAGTCATATATGAAAGAAAGTGAGCTGAAATGCCGGGTACCAATCAAGCTTTATTAAAGGAAAAGAATCTGCTGGGCTGTGCTCAAAATGGAGGGCAGCAACCATCGTTGGGGTGGGGGCGCTTATATAGGCTGTAGGGAAGGCTGACGTAATCAGGGAGGGGTTTGGTGCTGGTGTGGAAGATAAGGCTGGCGGATGCAATTGGGGAAAGGTTGCACCCATGTGGAAGTGGAAGAGTTTCTGTTTCTCAGAAACCACGAGGTTTCTCATAAGGGAAAGGCTGGCAGCAATTTTGTGCTTACTGTGTGCAACATGGTGCTGGTCATGTCCAAGATCCATCAATATACGGCAGCAAGAGCATGCAGACAGACCAGGCCTGTCTTTCCCCAAAGCTCAAGCTCCGAACCACCTAGTCTGTGACACATTCAGCTGAAATGGAAATTTACTCTAGGAATTGTTCAGCTGCTTCTCAGAGTTGCTGGATCGGGCCAGAGCAGTGGTTTGCAACCTTGGCTGCACATTGAAATCACCTGGGAAGCTTTAAACAGTACTCATGCCTGGGTCTCGCCACCAGACACTCTGATCTCAATTGACCTAAAATGCAGCCTGGGCATTTAGTGGACCAGGAATTGGCCGTGTAAAGAGCAGATAGTATGTATTTTAGATTTTGCGGCCACATGGTCTCCGTGGCAACTGCTCAACTGTGTCTCCGTAGAGCAAAAGCAGCCATAGATGATACGTGAATGAATGAGCATGGATGTGTTCCGGTTAAACTTTATTTACATAAACAGGTGGCTGGCCGGAATTGGCCCATGAGCCAGTCTGCCAACAACTGATCAAGTCGGGCAGCTCATTAGCGGGTTCTATGCCATCACCAGTGAGATTAGAATTCATCTTGCTTCTGTGGATCTGGTATCTGTGGTGTCTTGGGAGCACCCTGGGCACCCCATACCTCCTAACCACCACCTCCCTGCAGGCTCGGCAGGGTTGGCCCAGTCTCTGTAACTGAGTTCTCTGATGGTCTCTTTTTCGTTGAGGACTCCTGCTGGGTCGGAAATCCTGCCATGAACCACCACCTGTTTGGCGGGGGTCCTGTCTGGCTTGCTGGCCCTCCCCCATGAGGAGTTAAAATTGGCCCCCTTAGTCTTGGCTAATGACCAGGTCCTCTGTAATTAGAAGGATTAGCTGGACCCAGAGGCTGCCACCTGTTTGATTAGGAAGATTGCCGTGTAGTAAGCTTGCCTCTCTGGCTGGCTGTCCCCAGGCTTGTCTCCCAGCAGAGCCAGTCCCCAGAGAGGTCCAACCCCCACCCCATCCTCACCCAGGGCCCTGTTTTTCCTTCTCTTTCCACTGACCTTCCATGCTGCCTCGTGCTTGTAGCTTGTAGCTTAAGTGATAGCATTATTTTTATCCGAGGGATTCCATATCCCCATTTCCTTTTATGGAATATTAATGTTGTATTCCCAAAATTGTGGGTTGTGATTATTTACAAAGTCAAAAGGACGACTGGAAAATACAGCTGCTCAATGGCTCATAGTGTTTGGAATTATGCCCCGATCCCCTAAAAATATAGAAATCAAAGCATGTGTTCTCTGTCTTCCCTCATATGTCAGCTGTCCTTGGTAATGGGGTGTAAAGATGTCACAAAATACCAGACTGAAAGAAAACTATTACTATAGGTGGCACTTCATATATTGGCAGTTTGTGTGCACAAAAGTCTTTATAAGTTAGTTATTTAGATATTGAAATGCATTTGTTCAACAAACATTTACTGAGATCCTAATTTGTCCCACGTATCAAAAATACAGAATAAGGCTTCCACCCTCGCCAGAGAGGCCATAATATAAACAAATAACCACAACACGGTATCAGAAGTGCTGTAATAGAGGGATGTGCACAGCTCTGTGAGTGTGAGAGGCTGGTGTGGGAGGCAGTGGTTTCAGGAAAGCTCCTCACAGGGGGTGAGAGATGAGCTTGGCTGAATGGGGCTCCCCAGCCGGGAAACAGGAAGAAAGGCATTTCTGGGTCGAGGGACCAGCATGTCAAAGGCAGGAGAAGGGAGTAGCTGTGTGACTGGAATGTGTGGTCCACGACGGGGCAGTGCTGTGAGTCAAGTTGGAAAGTGGCTAAGGGATTTGTAAACAGTCTGAAGGTGAAACTGCCGTGGATGACACGGCCAAGAGAAGGCTTTTAAACAGAAGAGTGATGCAGTCAAGGCTGTTTTAGAAAGATGATTCTGGTAGCAGTAGGGACGCTGAGCTAGGGTGGTGGTGAGTAAGAAAGAAGCAGGGGCCCTATTGGGAGCCTGTTGTGAAAATTAAGAGGCCCCCGACTAAGAAAGTGGAAGCCAGGATGGAAGGGAACAGGAAGGTGTGGCTACACCTAGATTGACAGGCTGATGAAGGGAGTGGGAGGAAGTTCACTATGATTAAAAATAGGAAGAAGGAAGAGTGTTTTAGAGGGGCAAGGATGCCCATGACTTGGGCTTGGGGTGTGTTGAGCTTGAGGAGGCTGAAGAATGTACAGCTGGAGTTATCCAGTAGGCTGTGGGTAATGTGGGACAGAAATAGAAGAGAGAGGATTGGAGGTAAAAAGTTCTCCTAAGTACAAGACATTCTACCAGGCACTGGGTGTGGATGTGGTTCTACGAGGCACTGGGTGTGGATGTGGTTCTATGTTCTGTGGCTTACAGCTTAGCAGAGAACACAGATGTTCAGCAACGAACTTGGAAACAGGTTGCAGGACAACAGCCTGTGACTGGGAACTGTGTGATCGTGGACTAGTCATCTACCTTCGTCTGCCCCGATTCATTCAGACACAAACGGATTATAAGAATCACAGCAATAATTAATGCGTGTATAGGGCTCACAGTTTACAAACGCCCTTACGTACACTGTCTAACGGGATACTTATGCTGACTCCTTCGTATGCTTTTGAAAATTGTATATTTCGAATAAGCAATATTCAAATTGCTTATGAAATTTTAAATTCATGAAAGGGTAAATAGTGAAGAGTCTCTCTTCTACCCTGTTCCTAGTCCCTCAGTTCCTTTCCAGAGATGCCGTTTTCTTGTGTGCCCTCAGTGGTATTCTTTGCATGTACAAGCAATTGCTGTATGTGTGTGTGCATTCCTTTTCTTTCTTTTTTTCAGAAATGGTAATATACTATTCACTATTCTGTACCTTGCTTTTTTGCATATGAAAATATATCCATAGGGGGTTATTTTTAAAAACTTGTATTTATGGACACAGGTCGTTTCCCATATTTTGCTGTTTTAAAAAAGCTGCATCATTCTACACATGCGTAAATATATCTTATGAACAATGTTTTAACTGTACTGGGAGAGTTTTCTATTAAAATAAAATTCAGATAAATCCGTAGGAATGGATTTGCTATGTCACAGAGAATGTGTATTTGAAATTTTTGTGGTTATAGCCAAATTTATCTCCATACTGGTTTTACCAAGTTCTACGCCTATTGGCAAGGTCTCCCATGGTTATAGGGATCATATGAAGTAATGTGTTTAAAACATCTTCATGAGCTGAGGAGGGGTCTGCATGTCCAAAGGGTCCTCATCTCCCTTGCTTCCCACACGCAGTAGCTCCTGTGCCTGCTGTCCACACAGTGAGAAGTAACCTGTCAGGGGAGACCCTTTACAGCCTGTCCAGCCATTTGCCTCTAAGAGATATTTATCAGTGAGTTGTTTTGACATGGAGATGCCTCCCTGTCCTAATCTCCCCTAAAGTACGGATGCTGCTGCCTGGGCATCAGCTCCTACAACACATACAGTGTTGTACGCTGAGCATCAGAGGGTGTCAGCTGACAGCTTCTGCTGCCCGGCACTGGGGGGTGGCCAGGAACACTCAGGACTCCCTCCTGGCCTTCTCCATAAACAACGTAGACACGGTCATGTTGACTCAGCAGGATGTGATAGAACAGGTCAGGATAGGAACAGTGACCTCACCTGGTTTTCGACAAGCACCGAAGATATAGCTGATAATGCCTGCCAGCTCGTTTGTGTTCACTGCTACTGGTTCTGCTGTTTGTTCTGAAAACTCTATTTCACGTTGGAGTTTAGTATTCAGTAGAAGAAAGAATGCTGATTAAGTGGATCCGTGGTTGTCTCTTATTGAGACAGCTCCTCAATTCAATTCAACAGACACAGTTCAGCTCAAGAAACGTCTAGTGAGTACCTACTATGTGCAGGGCACAGGCTGAAATGTATCATATTTTTAAATGCCGCTGACAGCAGCAGCTGTGGCTGTGGAGGCTGTTTACACTGACCTTGGCGGAGTGCGATTGCTCTGCCTTTGCCCTTTGCTAGCCGCTCCTTGTATCTTTCACTGGATGATTCACTTTGCGCAACAGAATGGGTCCTGAGAATTGTTTTTGAAAATGAATTGCTATAAAATGAATAATGTTTTAACTGTACTGGGAGAGTCTTCTATTAAAATGAAATTCTGATGCTGAATTGTTTTGAAAGGTAAAACATTATTTTCTGATTTATCTGTTTGGTAAAGGAGAATTTTTACCTAAAGGGAAAATAAGTCAAAACTTAATAGCTTTAGGAATCTAAAACAATACCAAACACAGACTTCAAAACGATATTTTTAAGAGCCTATGAGTAGTGAATACTAACACAAAGAACCAGTGTCATGAAGCTCAATAAGTCAAAACTTAATAGCTTTAGGAATCTAAAACAATACCAAACACAGACTTCAAAACGGTATTTTTAAGAGCCTATGAGTAGTGAATACTAACACAGAGAACCAGTGTCATGAAGCTTGAAATTTGGAACTGGACAGGGCTGAGGTCAGAGCCCTCTGGCACCACATTAATGACCTACCCCAGTGTTTGGGTCCTTCAAACAGTTACAGATCCAACTCATTATATCATCTAATGGCAGTCATCCAACTCATGAAAGTACCATCAAAAATATAATGAACTGTTTCCTGGAGTCCAGGTACAAGGCATAGAGTGCATGCCCCTGACCTCCCGTGTCAGGAGGTCACTGCAGCTCCTCCTGAATGCTCATAAACACTTCATGGCATCTTTGCCAGCTAGTGCATTCCACCCCTGTCTGTAGTTCGTGCCCACTTAGATAAACAACATTTTCTCCCACAACTCTGTTCTTGCTCATCTTTAATTTCTTACTCAGACTCCCATGGGAAAGATAAAGACTACTTAAGGGACAATAGTGAACCTTGGGGTATATAAAAGATTGAGGTTGAGCTTATCTTTATTTCAGAGGAGGAGTCCCTCCTAGGTGTCCTGTCAGAATAAGTAGGGTAGGTCTCTGGTACGAAGAGGAGGACAGTTGCAGGGGGCAGGCGGGGTGCGGTTAAAGGCGAGGCCTGTGAGGGGGGTGGGTGGCGAGGGAGATGAAGGGGTGAGGCTGAGTGTGGTTCTGGGGTTTCCACAGGGCTGAGGTAGAGCAACATCTTCCACAGTACCACGCTTTCTGTCACCTGTCCTTTTGCCCCTTCTCTACAGCCATGCCTTACATCAAAGCAGGGAAGGTGAGAAATAAGACCTGCCTTGTAAAGCAGGGGCATTGTGTTTGACAGCACTCGGGACAGCCTCTGCTCCATGTGGGATCTTGGGATGGATGAGCTCCCCAGTCCACCCTAAAGTGAAGGTTCTGTGATTCCACAGTTCATTGAGGGATCATAAAGCCTGTATGGGTGGACTTGATGGAAACAGTCCATGATTGTAAGTAAATCACAATTGTTCCATCATCGTTCATTTATTCATACACCTTTCTCCTTTATTCTCATTCCTTGTGTAAAAATGAAAGTTGCCCGGTGGGGAGGGGGGTCTTACAGGTTGTCTATATTACCTGAAGATCAAAAGCTTCTATTTGATCGTTGAAAAAGAATTGTGGTGAAGTGTTACAACAATGGAGCATTCACCAGTCGGTTTCACCACCTGGCATTCATTCACCACCTCTGATAACTATCCCAGTTTCTCAGGGTGGGGGTTCTATTCTCCTCCTGTACTTTCACTGTGTTTGTTTCTGGTGGAGTGCCCTCTACACTCTGCTTTGTAGGGGCATGCGGCGTAGGTATGGCCAGTCAGAACGTTAGATCCTCCCATGTTTCATTCAAGCAA
>NW_007732685.1:122657-127690 GCF_000696425.1 Galeopterus variegatus
TGGCTGAGTGAGGCGCGGGAGCAGCACCGAGGGTTGCGATCCCGTTGCCGGTCCCGGTCCAGTGCGGGGGCGACACTGAGGGTTGCGATCCGTTGCCGGACATGGAAAAAGACAAAAAAAAAAAAACCAAACAAAGCTTCATTCAAAGAATGAGAGGAAAACCACATAATCATTTCAATAGATGTAGAAAAATCATCTGATTCAGTTCCACACTTGTTTATACTAACAGTTCTCGACAAAATGCTAATAGAAAGGAATTTCTTTAATTTGATGGTAGGTAGCTTTATACTTAATGAAAAAATAATAAATGCTTTCTCTATGAATTTGTTAACAAAAAAAGGGTGTTCCTTGTTACCCGTGGTTTTTTTTTTTTTTTTTTTTTTTTTTTTTGTCTTTTTCCGTGTCCGGCAACGGATTAGTTTAACATTACACTGACAACCTAGCTAGTGCAATAAGGCAAGAAAAAAAATTGTCATGAAGACTGAAAAGGAAGTAAAACTGATTTCCACAGATGACATAATAGTGTACATAGAAAATCTAAAAGAATCTCCAAAATGACTATTGATGTGTTTACCATTACACTGACAACCTAGCTAGTGCAATAAGGCAAGAAAAAAAATTGTCATGAAGACTGAAAAGGAAGTAAAACTGTTTTCCACAGATGACATAATAGTGTACATAGAAAATCTAAAAGAATCTCCAAAATGACTATTGAAAATAAATGAATTTAACAAAATTGCTGGATGTAAGGTCAATGTAAAAAAAATCAAGTGTATCTCTCTGTACTAGCAGCAAAAAATGGGAAAATAAAATTTAAAAGTATCATTTATTCTAATGTTAAAAATCAAGTACCTAGCAATAAATCTAATGGGAGATGTGCAAAACCTTTACAATGAAAGCTACAAAATATATTGAGAAAAATTAAATATTGTTTAAAGAAATTGAATGATATAGCTGTGTGCCTGGATTAGATGATTGTGAAGACAATTCTCCCTAATTTGATTTTAGATTTAATGCAATCCCAATCAAAATCAGTGAATTAGTTTTTGTAAAAATTGTCAAACTGATCTAAAATCTAAATGGACATGCAAAGAACCAAGAATAACCAAGGCAATATTAAAGAAGAAAAAAAATGGGGAACTTGCACTATCAGATATTAAGTCTTACTGTAAAAGTACAGTGATTAACATAGTATGGTATTGGCTCAAGGATACATGCATAAAGGAAAGGAATAAAATGGAGTCCAGCAATAACTGTTATAGATATATGCATATCTGACAAAATATTTGTATCCAAAGTAAATAAAGAATTCTACAAAGCAATTGTAAAAATACAGTCAACTCATTAAAAACTGGGCAAAATACTTTAACAAGACTTCAGAGAAGAGAATATTACAACTGCCAAAAAACATATAAAGAGATACTCAACATCATTACTCATTGTAGAAATGCAAATAAAAATAACAATGATATATCATTACCCAACCACCAGAACTGCTAAAATTTAAAAAACTGACATATTAAGCTTTATTGCAGACTTTTGGTGACCTGGGGAAAGGAATTCATTCTATCCTCTCTGTCCTTATGGTAAGAACCCTAAATGATCAGCTGATCTTTCAAATTTTGGTAGGGGACCCAAATCACTTCCAATTTAGTCCTGCCTTCTGTCCACAGCCTTCTCACACCATGCAGGGAGATGTAGCCAGTCTACTCAGGCACTCCAATGAAACAATTATTTCTAATTACTACCATCCCCCAAATTAATCACTATTTTGACTTTGTAACCATAGATTCATTTTGCCTGTTTTTGAATTTTCTATGCATGGAATTAAAAAATATGTACTTAAGTATGCTTTTGAATCTGGATTCTTTAACTCAATGTTTTAAGATTCAAATTCATCCATATGAATCCATGTTTGTCTGTCCATGTCTATCTAATGAACCACCTATCCATGGTTCATTCTTTTTCATTACTGTATGATATTCCAATTTCTATATATTCATATATACTTATTCTGCTATTGATAGTCTCTTGGGTTGTTTCCAATTTGTGATTATTATATAAAATACTGCTATGAATATTCTTATATGTGCACATAAGTACACATTTCTGTTATGTACATGTGGAATTGCTAGGTCAGGGGGTATGTGTATATTTAGCTTTACAAAATACTGCCAAAGTTTTCTGAAGTGGTTTTACCTTTTCACCCAAAAATATTATATGGAAATTTTATTTGAGATATATTTACACCATGCCCATGCCCCATTTTCTTGTTGACTGAAAACTCTTAAAAATCTTTTGACGTGGCTCTCTAAAACCCTATAGGCAGTAAAATTCAATTTTTTTCTGTTTCAAGAACAGGAAGCTTTTCATCAAGGAAAATGTAGTTACATTCATCTAGACTGTTAAAAACACTGCAGATGTAGCTGCAGCAAACAAACATGGCAGGAGAGACTGTCTCAACTGATATTTCAAAGTCAGATCATCCTGAGAAGCACTTACTGAAAGGGAAACGATCAGGTGGAATTTCTGTCCAGTGAAGAAGCCCTTACTTCTTAATCATTAATGTGATTTTTTTTTCCCCAAGAAATGTCCCAATTATGAAAAATTATGAAACAATTTGTGATTAAGTGACACTACATATAAATATAGGAACTATAACTAAAAAGAATAGACTTTTAGGCCATCATCAGACACTACTAAATTTTAACTAAGTTCCAAATGAGAAGAACCCTCACAGTACAAATATTTTTCTACATTTGTTGAATGCATAAACAGGGTTTAATTTTAGAATCCTGCATTGTTTAAAGGAGACTACAGGAGAGAAAATCAGAAATTAAGGGTTTATTACTAACTCTGTGACCTTAGTCACTTAATCTTTGTCTCAGATTTAAGTATTTGCAAAAATAAGGGAACACTATATCTTCTCTGTTTACCAAAAAGATTATTGGGGGAACAATTGAAATGGCCTATAACAGCTAATCCATATGGGAATTTAAAGTAAACCAAGCATTTCCCACATATTTTCATTTCTGTATTTAAAATAATCTTACAGCTGGTAAAGTGCTATTCAAATGTAAGGCACATTTTTTCATATGATAAGTCACTGTGCGGTCTTATTTGTTATATGCCTTTTTTCATAAACGGAGCCTGGTGTAGTCAGTCTATAAGTACACTTTGCTCATTCTCCATTGCCTTAGTATAAAGGGATGGAGAGAATGATTCATAATGAGTAAAACACATATCATCTTCTGGAGATAGAAAATAAGGATAAAGGCAGATTTCCATTTGGGAGAATTTATTTGGGCTTTGGAAGTAATTTAAAATGGCTATTCCCTCTGCTGGAAATTTGCAGCCTGCCTGAGTTGACACCTCGGTTTTCAATCACAGCAAGATTGCTTTTACTTGCTGGGAATTGCTAAAGCCAGAGCTCCGAAACTCTGAAACTGAGCCCTTTCAAAGTTCTTACAGATTTAAAGCAGATAGAATTAAGAATGTGATCTTCTTTCCTGATCGTTATCACAAGATTTACAAATTATTTAAGTTAATCCATAAATTGTCTAAATCCAGAGGGGGAAAAATGGCCCAAATATAATATTGTCCTGTTATACCTGGACATGGTGAATTAGCTCAGGAAGATATGTTAGCTGTCAAATACACAAACTTTATTATAAGGCAGTTGTTTGGGCTTGTATATGTATATGGGCTCTCAGAGAAACTATATTACATAAGGTGATTAAGTTCCCACATCAGTCTGCCAAAGCCAGTATATGAAAAACTGTGTGTGAATGTGTGTGTGTGTGTGTGTGTTCTGACTTTTCATCTGTATGGAGATGGTGTACATGTATGTTTAGAGCAAAACCTCCAAAGATTCTCTTTATAAAACTGAGTTTGATCCTGTAGGACATTAGTAATGTAGTTTAGCAGTTCTCTTGGTTCCTATCCTTGTTTTACGTGCTATGGAAAATCTAGAGGTAGAACAAAGCTGGTAATCCTTGCTACATTTTGAAAGCACAACTGTAGTTTAGCAGTTCTCTTGGTTCCTATCCTTGTTTTACATGCTATGGAAAATCTAGAGGTAGAACAAAGCTGGTAATCCTTGCTACATTTTGAAAGCACAAGAAAACTGGAGCTGATCACCTGCAGTGAGCTCTTTGAGGCCCATTTTGAAGAATCTCCACTAATCACACCAGAAAAAGTGACTTACCTCATGTGGGGGACAGTTCTAATTATTGAGAGGATGTAAGCACCAGTGAGCTTTACTGTAGTTAAAACATTATTCTGAGGCATGTCCTGCAAGCCATGGGATTAGGCCTTTATTAATAAAACTCCTTACATGGTATTTGCAACATGTCATTCCACTCGAGAAGATAAACAGGACAGAATTAAACTAACACAGAAAGATTACTTATCTTATAATTAAGAACATAGTACAAGAATGAATTTTGAAGTTATAGCAGTTTCTGAGCTGACCAGGGAGACATATTAAATAACCTTCCTTTTTTAAACTATCTTTTGAGACATAAATTCTCTGCGGGGAGAAAACATAGAACAATGAGCTGTCTTNGGCATGCGGCGTAGGTATGGCCAGTCAGAACGTTAGATCCTCCCATGTTTCATTCAAGCAAATGAGAGGCAGGAAGACTTTTGCTGGGGCTCCTGGAGAAGAGATGCTGGGTCTTTTTCACTGAGGGTGGAGTTCTCAGGTTGTGAGGCTCAGCTGTTGCAGCTACCTTGCTCCCAGGAGAGCAGAATCTGAAAGAGAATGAAACTAACATAGAGAAAGTAGAGATGAGAGAGCAAAACTGGATTTTGGTGATATGAAGAGGCAGTAATTAAAATCTAGACTCTGTAGCCAGATCACTTGGGTTTGAATTATTCTGCTATTTACTAATGTGGTCACTCTGAACAAGTTAGTCTCTGTGCCTCAGTTTCCTCACCTGTAAAATGAGAATCGTTATAATACCTACTCATAGCATTGTAGTGAGGGCTAGGCGAGCCATGCAAAATGCTGAGAACAGCACCCTGCATTT
>NW_007732685.1:128733-168232 GCF_000696425.1 Galeopterus variegatus
ATAACACTAAGATAAAAATAATCCAAATCAGATATTCCTTTTCTGATTATTGTTCACTGATAAGCATGATCTTGGAACAGGCTAATTTCCTTCTTCTTCCTATCTGCTTGGTTGCATTTGTTTGGAATTTAGTCTTCAGCATTTCTTTTAAAAGTAGTACATGTTATGATTATTTAAGAAACCTCTGAAGTCTGCCATGAGATTTATAACAGGTATATACTTTATATCCTTTATCTACAATTCATGCAATATTTTAAAATGTTGAGAGGATAAATATATAAAAAATAAAAATAAATATATATTAAACATGAATAAAAAATTTTAAAAAGACACTGAACAAGGAAGAGGATAGTTGCCTGGGGCTATGGGTGGGAATGGGGAATAGAAGAGAAAACCTGGGAATCTGCACTGGGTCCAGCAACTCCTTGGCTGTGTGGTCTTGGACAAGTTGATCCTTCTCGGTTTCTTAGTTTGTAAAACAGGCATGATAATAGGTGAGGTTCCCTCTTTATTGATTTTGAGGTGTATGAAAGCTTCCTTACGCACCTTAAATAATATATTTAATTTTCCCTGTGGTTTAAATAATGGAAAAGAAATTAGAAAAAATGTGACTCTTATTGAGACCCATCTGCATTTTGTGATTGATTAGCTTAGAATTTTCGGTCTCTTTTGAAGTTTTTCCCCTCTATTTTCTTTCTGTATTTAAGGGTTTTTGTCTTGTTTTGTTTTGTTTCCTATTTTCTTCTGTCTTAAAAATCCACGTGGTCTTCTCCCTGAGTCCTCACCGTCCTTGCTAATTGACAAGGAGCTTGGCCATGGAAGCTGAGAATAGCAGCAGAGGCCCTCGTCAGCTGTAATGAGCAGAGGGCACGCAGAGAGGGGGACAATAAGGAACCAGGATGGAAAACAAACAGGAAATTGGAGAAAATGGAGACAGAAATGGAGGCAAAGCAAATGAGAGCTGGGTAAAAGGGAGCCACGACAGTGACATCCTCCCTTTTTCTCAGAATGTCCAGCCAGGCCTGGTGCTGGGTGGGTGCTCGGAGAGGGGGGCTGCAGGAATGGAAGGCAGGTGCCCCGTGGGTGAGAGGGGCACTTGGCTGTGTGGGGCTCACTTTGTCCTGCCAACTCCACTAGCCCAGGGACAGCAGAGAAAGAAAATCACAAAAGAAAGCTCAGGATACCAACGTACCGGTGCAAAATGCATTTTCCACTGCCGAGGTGGAAATATCTGAGGCACTGAATGAGGACCAATGTGACATTTGAGAAAGCCAGTAAGGTGCCTACTAACCCGACCTGATGCATTTGTTTTTGAAAACCGTGGTGCTTATTTGCAAGTGAGTATTCATTTCATGCCTCACTATTTGGCTTTTGGGTTGGACTTAATTAAAAAAGCTGTAGAATCTTTGAGTCCAATTTCCTCTTTTCACATAGCATCTGTCCCTGACAGCTTGTGTGAGGCTTGGCCACTTGTTGAGGCTGAGACTAGAGGAGGAAATGACAGGGGAGAGGCGAGGTGGACATACGCCTCTTGTTGGAGGTGGCACTCTCCAATTCTGCACGGCCTGGTCACGTGCTAAGGAGGCTTCTTGGTTAAGCAAGGCAACAGATGTCTCTGAGAGGGGCTGCTGGCAGCGTCACAAAGGCCAGCATGAGTGAGGGTTAGCATGAGTGAGCTGACGGGAGGGGGAGGCACACACGCATTTGCCCTCTGCTCAGAACTGAAAACTGGCCAAAATTGGATAAGAGCACATTCTAGAACTGAGCAAAGGCTGATGGCAGAGAGAAAATATTTGTTAGGAACAAACATTATCCTGGAGGGGGAACCTGACTATTTTCAAAGACAAACATGCCCCTGCACTTTCTATATTCAAATACTTGTAGATGGCACAAAACATAAAAGTCTATAGGGGGGTGGACTTTGCCTATAGATATGGCACTGTTTTGCTTTGCAAAGCATAGCTACCTATTTGGCTGGAGGTTTGGTTCTGAGTGTTGCCAAGAAAGAGAACTGAGGCCTTCTTCCCTTAGATCTGTCCTTCTCAGTTATCAGGATAAGACTATCAGTAAATCCAAACCATCCTGTCTCATTTTGCAACAAACAATGTGTTTGTGGTGAGCAAGCTCCTGTAGATGGATCAAGCACTTAATATACTTTCCGTCTGATGTTTTGAGTGTTGCTTTTAAAGCAGTTTGTTTGCATTCAAGGCATTAGAATTTGGTTCTTTAGGACCTTATGCTTAATTTAAAGGGATCTTTGTAAATTCCCAGGCATTGTATCGGGCCTTGTTTCTGAAATTACCTGGAATTTCCATAACTGTGCTGTTTCATAGCACAAGGCCCACTTGACCAATTATGTGCTGGGTGCATGTTTTCTTCCTGGAGCTCTGCTCTTCTTCCCTGAGTCCCCCCATCCACTAACCCTCATGCTTGTTCTGGCTATGTTTTGTCTCTGAAC
The DNA here is from genome assembly GCF_000696425.1 of Galeopterus variegatus. NCBI lineage: Eukaryota > Metazoa > Chordata > Mammalia > Dermoptera > Cynocephalidae > Galeopterus > Galeopterus variegatus. The sequence goes on from NW_007732685.1 coordinate 131,192, forward strand.
AGTCCCATTGCTCTCACGCAAAGGAAACCAACACCATGACACATCCCACCTGAAGCTTGTATGCTAAGCCCTGGTCCTTGCTGGTCTGTGGGTACTGACTCTGCAGCCGTTTTCATTTCCTTCCACTTGATGTCTGAAGAATGCAGTCAACCTGATTGCTGAGCACATTGTCACAGACCCATGGAAGGAGGCCATCTCTGGGTCTTAAACTCAAACATAGCCACACGTCTAGAAAGCCCGCAAAGTCGGAAGAAATAGGGGTGCCTTTGGCCAGCATCTTCTGTGAGACTTGCAAGCCACTATGAATAATGCTTTCAAACATAGCCACACGTCTAGAAAGCCCGCAAAGTCGGAAGAAATAGGGGTGCCTTTGGCCGGCATCTTCTGTGAGACTTGCAAGCCACTATGAATAATGCTTAGTCAGTTTTAGTGAAACTTTTTCAGTTACACAAGTACTAAGATGATATTTATGAACAAATTAGAACAAAATACAGATGAGCAAAATGGACAACCTGCCTGCAAATCCAAAATTTAGAAGTAATTACATAACTCTTCGGATGTTTATGCTTCTAATCTTTTATATACACATATATATGTTTTCTTTTTACAAAAATGTGGTCAGATTGTTCACGTTAATTTTATTTCAAAATCTATTGTCAACATCTTTCCATGTCCTTAAGTATTTGACACCATTTTTAATGGCTGTGCAAGTTCAATTGCATGGATGGAATTTATTCTTTTAACAAGTCACCTATTGTTAGACATTTAGATTGATTCATGTTTTTCATCTCATTTATGCTGTGATGAACATTCTTATAGCTAAATCTTTGCGCATCTTTAACTGTTTCGTTAGAAATTTGTTTGGTCAAAACTGCCATGATTCTTATAGGAATCTATTTTATATGCTTTTAGGATGGCACAGGATATTTGATGGCAAAAGTTAGCAGCTAATGCTTCCGAAACAAAATCTGAGATGGGGAAAGAGGAGAAAGGGATTTCTGCCGAGTACTCTATGGGAAATTTTGTGTGTATTATTCTCTGCTATAAATTTGAAGAGAAGGATTGGGCTTCTCATATATTTTGGTTTCTCCAAGCCCTAACTATGAGGCTAAATATGTTTAAAGTAGGTCTCATGAACCACCCAGGGTGGACATTTTTTATAATGACACTTTTACCGTGATACACAAACTTGCATATCTCTACTTTGTTAGAATATCTATACATGTAATTATGAGTGGCAGAGGAAGGAGAGAGAGACAGGGCAGTCTCCTTAGTTCTCCTCTGTGTTGGATAAAGCTGCATGTTTGATATGCTGAGGGGAGTTACTGTAAAATGCAGACTAATAGTATTTCACTGGAGAATAGAAAATACTTAGAGAAGCCAGAGTGCTTCAAGACAACCTTTCAATCCATTTATCAAAAGAGCTTACAATGGAACTCTCATTTCAAGGGAGGTCAAACACTAATAAATATTGAGAAAAGAAAGTTAAAAGGACATTAAGTTAATATTTTACTATCCATTCTTTGATCTTGGAAACCTTGAAATATTTTTCCACACTTATTTTGTGATTTATTCATTCATTCTTGCCAATTGGCTTATTGGAACAGACACAGATGCTTTGCTTTTAAATACAGCTTCCATTTCTATAATGCTTTACGATGCCAACAGATTTTTACGTATTCACTGGCATCACTTATTGATATCGCCACAGTTTTGGAATAATCTTTGCTAGTTAAAAACTGGATCGTTGTCAGCAAAAGCAACTGAAATGTTATTGGTTTGGGTTTAAATGCTGTAATAACATCTCTTGGTTTTGTTGTATTGGTTTTGGGGAAAAGAATAAAACACCCGCACTCCACTGACTCTTCCACACTTACCTATATTCGAAGTGTGTTCAGAGTCTGATCATTTTCCCACTTTGATTGCTACCACCCTGGTCTTGAAGAAAAACAAAACCTCCATCCTGGGTTGAGTAACCTCTTAACTGGCTGCTCTGTTTCCACCCTTGCCAGCCTTCAGTCTACTCAACTCAGAGGCCAAAATGTAAGTCAGCTCACATTGCTCCACCTTCTCCCTGAGGGTCAGCCTCTGGAGACGGCCCCTCGCCTTCCTGGCCGGCCCCATGCCCCGCTCATGCCGTTCCACTGAGAAGATGGGGCTGTCAGAGAGGGTCTCCCCGAGTTCCCGGCACTCATCTGTACCCACTCATCTCAGTGCCTGGATGCTGTGCCTCCCTGCTTGTCCCAAGGGTGCTTGTCCCTGATGCTGCCTAAGAAACCCCATTCTCTCACCCACTGACTCCTCGTCCCTCCCTTCCAGTTCCCTCACTCCTTCTATCGCCCCTTCTCTCTCCTGCATTATCAATTTTTCCTTCTACCATTCTTAACACATACTTTTCTCTCACTAAAAAAAAAAGAATCAACAAACAAAAACAAAAACAAGAATCAACAAACAAAAACAGTCTTCTCGACAGCATCCCCTCCTCCAACAACCACCCCTTTTCTCTGCTCCCTTCACAGCAAATCTCTTTGTCATCAATTCTTTCCCTTCTGTTCTTCCTTGAATTCACTAGGTCAGGCTTTGTCCCATGAGGGGTAGTTGATGACCTGCAGAGTATCACTTCAAGGGTCCATTCTCAGGCCACACCTTTCTTGGCCTCTCGGCTGCATTTGCTAATACAGACCATTCACTGCACAGTCTGCTCAGTGTTCCCCAGCTTCACGCTCCTGGTCACTGTTACTTCGCTGTCCTTATATCTTGCTGCTCTCTCCCTCCCCCACTCTGCTGCAGACACACTGGCCTCCTGGCAGTTCCTCAATCCTGCGGGTGCGTGTAGGGCCCCCCGTGCATGCTGTTCCTTCTGCCAGAAATGCTCTTCTTCTAGATCTCCACGTGGCTCTGTTTCTCTCTTCCTTTGAGCAATTGCTCAAATGTCACAGATGCTACCTATGTCCTTACCCTGCACCTTCTCTCCATAGCACATCTCATTGTCTGGATTGTTATCTATTTTACATATTTATTTCATTTATTGTCAGTTTCTGCCTACTAGACTGTAAGCTCCCTGAGGGCGGGAATTTTTGTATGGTGTGTTCTCTGTTGTATCCCCAGTGCCAAGAACAGTGCCTGTGCATGACAGGTGCTCAGTAAATATTTGTTGAATGAATGAATGATGAATGAGTGATTTACATGGAGAAATATTACAGTAGAACCCCTTGAGTCTTTCACTTTATGGGAGTTTAAAAGATTTATAGTTTTCTTATAGTTATATGACTTGGGAAAAGCAAGGGTGTTTGGAGACAAAAACAACACTTTTTATGGAAGGTAGAATGCCTTTCCTAATTTGCCAGCCTTTCTGTATACACAGAACCACTTTCTCAGATCTGTAAATGGGGAATATATCTTTAATGTCTGTAACCACAAGAAGGTCCATTTTTGTGCCAAACTGAATGGCAAAGGCAGAATCAGAGAGAAACAGCTGAGATCTTGTCTTAATGTGGCACATTTGATTCAGAAGCATCATAAATGCGGGCTTGAGAGACTGGGGAAAAGGTAACAAAGCCCTGCTGCCTGTCTTTGATGCCTCCTACCCCAGTAGGGACCTCACAGGTCACACTTCGTTTCCCGAAGCACATCGGCACATCAGGTGTACGGGACACATGCTTTGTGCCATCTCTCCTCCCTGCCTCTTCTCAAGCATGTGTTTCTTTCTTCAAAAATCCCTTCTCTGTTTCTGCTTGCCAAAGTTTCATTCCCTTCAAAGCCCAAACATAAACTTGTCTGTGAATCCTTCCCAGATCCTCACCAGTCAGCAAGGCCTCCCCCTGTGGAGGGGCTCCTCAGAGCAGCAAGCCACAGTGTGCCTCAGCTTAGCTGTAAACGTGCACATGCACACACATGCACACACACACTCACATGCACGAATCATAAGCTCATTGAGGGCAAGGGCTATATCTTACTTTTCAGGTGTTTTCAATACCTAGAAAATGCCATGGATATTGAAGGTACTCAGTGTAATTAGAACTGTCATAAGGTGGACACAGGCCTTTCTTTATCAGATAAAAGACCATTCTTATAAATGCCTCCTGCAGGCCATTTTCCTTTCCCTCATGCTTTGTGACTATTTGGCAGTGGCTACATTTGGTTTAGACACTCTGAAGAGGAGCCACTTGTGCACCACACCAAAGCCTACTACTTAGTCCAGACAGCGACAGTGAACCCTTTGTCCTGTGCTGCCTGCTTGTCCAGCTGCCCTCAGATGTGTCTGCTCAGAGATGCAGCAGCGTCCAGGGCTGTTGAGGTCATCCTATTTCTGTTGGACAGAGGAGGAAACAGCTTAAGCGACTCATGTAAGATTATCCTGCTGAGCAGAGCTGGACGTCAACCTCTGGTTTTCTGAAATCCTAATTCAGGCTTCTGAGTATGACATGCATCTATTCATGTCAGAACTTTAGCAGAAACTGCACAAGGGTAAATCTCAGGAGTCAAGAAATAGTTAAAACTGTGAGGCAGCCCATTCGTGGTTATCAAGCTTTTTCTGCTTTGTTTTCACCTGGCAGCATAGACAAATCCCAGTGCTATTTGGCTGTTGAGCCTACCTACCCTCCTCTTTTCATAATAGTTGTTAGTAAGACCAGACAAGTGAGCCCCTGACACGCAAGTTACTGGCTGATGCAGATCCGGCCTCGGTGGCATTCCTGCTTTGCCAGCAGAGGGGATTAGGCACATTGGCAAAGGGCCTCGAGCCAGCAGGTCTTGTGGGAGGCCTCACTGGTGTCTGCGACATTGGGCGTTGGCTCCCGGAGGAGAGAAAATTGGCGGAGGCTTGGCAGCTAAGCTGTCAATGGGCATCACAGGCTGGAAATAGTCCATGCTGAAGAAATATGCACTGTAACTGAAAAGCCCTTGGCCAGGATTACTCCAAAAAGGAAAAGGTCTGCCCCTGCATAATCACCTTTAAAAATAACTCTAGCTTTATCAAATGTATTTTATTAAATATACACTAAAATATTAGTAAGGCTTCCCGATGATGCTGGGTAAACGACTTTAATTTTCCAAGTGCTATGGAGAAAAACGAAAGAGAGATGTTGACACTCCAGAGGAGATGAAAACATCTCCAGGAGAGCATCTGCCTAACAGACTCTGCTAGCTGCCTCCTGCAGGTATTTGCAGACTACAGGGCTGGGTTTCTTTCCTTTGTATACCTTTAAAAAATGCTTCTTTCTATGGCTTGTGTGTACTCCGTTAAAAAAGTGAAGAACAAAAGAGAACATACTCAGCCTATTTAGCAGTCTCAAGAAGCATAACTAAAGCCAGATATTTAATGAACTTATAACTTTTCTTGCAGGGTGCAGAGTGACTTTATACAGGTAAACACTCCTTGGAAAACTCTGCCATTAGCCTGACTTTCTGCACAGAGTTACTCTATGACAGCATCCTGGCTGTAGGGGGGATCTGCACTTGGGAGCAGGACGAATCCAGGCAGAGACCCTGTTAAATGGCTCCTCTGGATTAGGAGCATCTGTACTGATCCGTGGTGATTTCTGTTGTCTTAAGAGAACACACTCTTTTGTTTCATCTGAAGTCTTGTTTATCACATGTGTTCATGATAGTCCACATAAAGACGTTCCTGACCCAGTAGGTAGTGCTGTCTGAAGATCTTAGCAGAGGGTGTGCAGCCAAGTTGAGCTTCACTTTTGTGAGTGCTTTATGTTCTTCTAGTGCTTTCAAAAATGCCTGCTCACCTGATGCAGCAGTACTGGCTTTGCTTCTTGCTAAGTCTTTGCTTCATGGTGCTCAAATATCAAGTGAGGATGGGAATGCCACCGTTTTCACGGGTCTTGAGTGAGAGATAACAGACCTGCCGAGCACACCATGTATATGATGTATTATTATTACGATTGCATGTGGCTCAAAACTCCGACTCCTTACAAGAGTAGTACGATTATGAAACAAGATTACTGATACTGCTTGGTATTCCATGATAATTTCTGTGTTTTCGTTGAGCTTCTGTTAGGTAGGAGGCATGGGGAACTGTGATAGAAACACAAATAACTGCTACTTGGGGTAGAGAGTGACAAGCATTTTAAGAGACAAAGAGATAACTGTCCATGACAGTACAGATGAAAGTGTGAATTTCCAAGAAAAAGAATCAAGCAAGACTTGGTGGATGACATAGCATGGGGATGGGCCTTTGGGATGGGGAAGTTTGGAAAGGGATAGGAATTCCAAACAGAGAAAACAGCATGGAGTGAAGACCTGGAGTCAGGAACCCGGAGGAACTCAGCCAGAGTAGGTTTCTTCAGAATCCAGGGTGCTGCATGCAAATTATATTGGGAAGAAAGATTGGGGTCAGATTATGCAAGGTCTTGCATGACAAGCTGAGGAGTGTGGACTTTATAGCAGAGACAGTGGTAAGCAGAGTGTAGGGTGGGAGAGACTGGAGACAAGAGAGCAAACAGAGGTGTTGCTGTCTTTAGGACATTTCAGAGAGACTAGAGACGAGGGGGAGGCAATAGTGCCCCTTACAGGAGAAGAGGCAGGAGGAGGTAAGCTGGTAAAAAGAGGTCGGGTGGCTCATCAGGGTAGAAAGTGTCTACCTGGGCCTTGGACACTGGCTTTCTGAATGGACAATCTTGGGAAAACATTGCCCTTTTACATTCTTTGTCAATTTTGAGTGGTGCTATCTTTTACTTTTAGCTGTGCTTAAAATAGCCAAACATGCAGGGTGGAGAAGGCTGCATGGTGGGCCTGGGCAAATGACTGCATAATATACTGAGATAACAAAATGATATGATGGGGCAAACTGGCAAAGTTAAAAAAAAAAGTGGTGATTCATTTTTCAAACTTTAGGAGTTTCTTCCAGCATAATATACTGAGATAACAAAATGATATGATGGGGCAAACTGGCAAAGTTAAAAAAAAAAAGTGGTGATTCATTTTTCAAACTTTAGGAGTTTCTTCCAGGCCGGCCCGGTGGCGCACTGGAGAGTGCGCTGCTTGGGAGCGCAGCGGCGCTCCCGCCGAGGGTTCGGATCCCATGTGGAGACCGGTTCCCGCTCACTGGCTGAGCGTGGTGCGGGCGCAACACTGAGGGTTGCGATCCCATTACCGGTCAGTAAAAAAGACAAAAAGGAAAAAAATATGTAAAAAATAAATAAATAAATAAATAAAAGAGTTTCTTCCTTTCAGAAAGTGCCAAAACATGAAACTCAGAATTAATGAAGCAGATAAATTAGTAGGTGATTATTTGAATAACAGAAGGAATCTTTTCCAAAAGCTGTTCTTCAGGCATCCTTTAACAGCTCCCAGTTTTCACCCATTTTAAATGTGATTTACTCGTAGGCATGTAATAAAACAGGAGTGAGCGTATCTAATAAAGCGTGATGTTCCTTAGAGCTGCATGTTACCACGTGCAATGTTTTTAAAAATGCTTATTTTATATATGTATTAAGTAACCATAATATAAAAGTTCAAAGAAATTGAATAAGTATATTTTCATTTTTGTTAGTTGATTTGAGAATTAAAGCTGTAATTTTTATTAAACATATTAATGACAAATTTTTAATTTGCTGATTGTTTTGATTATTGTCATTTGTATGGTCCCCTAATAAACAGAGTCCAGAAAGTCCTTTGTCATTTTTTTCTTAAAAAGCACGTGACAAGAAAAGCTTTTATAATGTCAGCTCAGAAAACCCTAACAATGGCTTTCCTCATGAATCCTTAAAAGAAGTAAATGTAATTATTTTATGTTTTTCTCACAGTTCCTAGGTCCCTTCTATAAATGTTTTTTAAAATGACTCTCTGCTATCAAGAAGAATTGAAAGCAGGGACTTGAACAGATATTTGTACACAAATGTTCATGGCAGCATTATTCACAATAATGAAGAATATGGCACAAAACCCATTGACAGACGAATGACAACAAAATGTGCTATATACATAGATATGCAAATGTTATACACAATGGAATATTATTGAGCTTATGAGAGGAATGAAGTTCATGGTGAACTTTGAAGACATCACGCCAAATTAAATAAGCCAAACACAAAAAGACAAATATTGTATGATTCCACTCATATGGGGTACCTAGAGTAGCCAGATTCATAGAGACAGAAAGTAGGATGGTGGTTGCCAGGGTCTGGGGGGAGGGGGAATGGGGACTGACTGTTTAATGGGTGCAGAGTTTCAGTTTGGGAAGTGGAAAAAATTCTAGTGATAGATGGTGGGGAGGGCTGCATAACAATGTGAATGCACATTGAACTGTACACTTAGATATGGTTAAAATGGTAAATTTTATGTGTATATGTTTTACCACAATAAAAACATTTACTTTCTGCTAACTGTAGTTCTATCAATAACTCTCTTAGAAAAGGACAGCCCCAGTGGCCAATGTGGAACAGGCCAGGCCAACAAGCCTGGGCTCCCCTTGGCTTGAGGCCACCTCGCTCCAGTCTCTGCTTTTGCCATCACGTGTTCTTCTTCTCTGTGTTTGTGTCCTCTCCTCTCCTTAAAAAGACCATAGTCATTGGGCCCACCCTAATCCAACATGACCTCATCTTATCTTAACTAATTACTGCTGCAAGGACATTTATTTCCAAGTAAGGTCACATTCTCAGGATCTGGGTAGACATGAATTTTGGGGAGATGTTATTCAACCCACTACAGTGGTCAAACATAGGGCCAGAGTGCCCAGATCTCTGTCCCACCCATCTTCCAGGTCTGTCTCTGTTCTGGGGGCCTCGCTCAGTACCTCACATCAAGAGTGACAGGCTTTCTGCCCCTTGCCGTCATGTGTTAATGCTGGCCTCTGTTTCCTGGTCCCCAGACATTCATCCCTCCAAGTCATTGCCATGTGGGCCCATGTTCCCCACAGCAGGACAGCTTAAGGTCTGGCTCTGTCTGAGTTACTTTCATGATGCATACGCATACAGATCAACTCTTCTTTCCAGAAGGAAACTTGGCAAGCTCTCAAGGCTTGTCTCCATATGTGTGCCACTTCGGCGGCACATGAGAATTGTGCACCTGTTCTAGAGATGTGCTGGGGCATTAGGGCCCACCTGGGGCTGTCTCAGTCATTTGCCCAGGCCCACCATGCAGCCTTCTCCACCCTGGCAACCCCCGACCTCCCTTGACTCCACCAGGACAGACAGTACTGTACTCCCTGCCCAATTCATATTCCCCAGTTCTAACTGGGGGGTCCATGATCTACTCCTCTCAGGGCTCTGCCTGCTGGTAAGTGGGGCTTGGACTCCCCAGCCTCTGATATCCTTTCACCACCCTCCGCTGGTTCTGCTAGCTTCCCCCAGCTACAGGACTTTCTTCAGAGTCTGCCTACGTAACCCATGCTTCCAAATCCGTGCCAGAGCCCTTCTCTGTGCTGTCCCCTTCTCTCTGAAGTAAGAAAGGCAGCAGTGCTAGGTAACTGACAAGGTCAGGGTCACTGGGCATGGGGACAAAATGCAAAACAAACACAGAAAAAGCCACCGGGGTTGGTACTTTAAAATATTCTCCTAACTCTAATGTTTCAACTCCATGATTTAGTAGAAGTTCAGGAAGAAAGTACAGGACTTAAATGAGAGAAAGAACAGAACCAACCAAATTTGCAGATGACTAAAACCAGGTTCTTTGGTATAGCCAAAAGATTTACAAGATGTGAGGCATAGCTGAGAGTTAAGAAACCAGAAATGTGACCGAGGGAGCAAATAAATAAAACATATTCAGAGTCTTAGCCAAGCTGTAATTGTAGAGAGAGATGATTCTGCATGACTGAACAGCACGAAGCAGTGTAAAATGTGTGCAAGCGGACAGTAACTGTCTCAATTAATCTGCTTTGGGAATCTACAATTTCATATTTTAGGGTAAAATGGGATAGTCTTACATAACACCATGTTAAAATGGAATTATTTTAGTCTCAGTTTTGGTTGAGTACCCAATACATTAAATGTGCCATTCACAAATTTGGTGTGAGACCATGCAGGAGTGCAAAGATGTGCACACAAACCGGTTTTGTGATTCTTAATCCCTCACCCACATAGAATTTTGGAGTAAATTTTGTGCTATGCTCTATATCTCACCCTCTTCAGAAAGGGAGATATGGGCTGTGCCTGCCTCTTTCCTTAAGCAGAGGGGTGGACTTCAACCAGACCTCTTGGAGGATTTAAATGAGTGTTGTCTGCATTTAGGTGACACACTGGACTGGGTCCTGACTCGCTCTGGAAAATCTTTTGGGCAGGTTGCTCTGAGATTGCTGCATTGGAGGTCGATTGGGTGTCTATAATTTGCCAGTGCAGAGAATGTGACTGTTACCATGAGCCAGATGTGGGTCAGGCCCCAAGGGCAGCTGACACGGAATCAACTTAGATCTTGTCCTGGAGAGCCACTTGGATGGTAAAGTGATGCTGAAAGGAGGTGAGCATCCAGATTCCCAGTGGCTGAGGAGGGAGTTCTAAGCACCCAGCATTTGCCTGCATTGAGGATACTACAGGCAGGCGGAAGATCCCCAGTGATTGAAGGAGGAGGAATTTCTCTGAGCATTTGCCTGCATTGAGGATACTACAGGCAGGCGGAAGATCCCCAGTGATTGAAGGAGGAGTGATTGTTTTTCTCTGTCAGGCGGAAGATCCCCAGTGATTGAAGGAGGAGGAATTTCTCTGACAAACCCTTGAAATCACCCCAGGAGAAAAGGAGTTTAAGGTTTCAAAGAGATATAAAAAATCCTTATACAACAAATTTTTTTGAGCTCTTACTATGTCAGGCAACCCCATCAGGTACGAGGAATAGAAATGACATAGGAAGAGCGTCCCTTTACCTGCTGTTCACATTCTACATACTAAAAATCACAAAATAATTATTCAGCACTCAGCATTCCAACAGGGATAATCTCTTCTGTGACAGAGCTCTTACTATGTCAGGCAACCCCATCAGGTACGAGGAATAGAAATGACATAGGAAGAGCATCCCTTTACCTGCTGTTCACATTCTACATACTAAAAATCACAAAATAATTATTCAGCACTCAGCATTCCAACAGGGATAATCTCTTCTGTGACAAAATAAATTTTGTTTTTTCAGTTTTGATACTTGTCCTGATTTATAACAAAGCTTGTGATTTGTAAGAAAAAAATTGTATTTGTTAAGTCTTGTAGGCACAATAAATGGAAAGTTGAGTAAATAGCTGGATAATTTTTAGAGACCAAGTAATCAGAACAATTGCAGAGTTAGCTACATGGTGTGTGTTGCACAGAATGAAAAGTCTGATGAAGTTTACTTGTGTAGAAAGCCACATCGCCTGCCCAGAAATTAACTCTTCAGGCCCAAATTGTATTCTCCTAAATAAGAAAGTGCATCCATATTATACATGGATCTCCCTTCCCCTCCCTCCTTTTTCTCCCTCGACCTTCCTTCCCCTCCCTCCGCCTCCTCCCCAGTCTTCCTCTCTCCCTCCCTTTTCCCCACTCAAACTTTTTAGACACATACTCCTTGAATCTTTCTTTGTGTATTATATTTCTGTGCTCCATATCTAGAATGTTCACTTCTAGGTGGGCAAAATGCAGAATCATTGTCAGGCCGGTATCTCAGAATGTTCCCAGTATTCAGTGTGATTTGCTTTCTGTCGCACTGTAACTTAGGCTTCCTTTAGGTTTGTTATGGAAGTTAGCACGTGAGTATTCATTGATTTAGTCAGTAGTGCACAGTGTAAGCAAATACATCTTTAGTTCCTAAATTGGTTTTTGTCTTAAGAAGTACACTTGTAAGTATCATATTGCTTTATCAGTTTCCTGGGAGTGTGTTTCAAGCTTAAAAACTGTAGTCAAGGTCAGCATTTCCTGGGAAGTTCATTATTAATATCTCCCGAAAATGGAAGTACTGGCATCATGCAAAAGAGAAGAGAAATGTTTTAATTAAGTAGCTTGTCTAATAAATAATAAAGAGGACCCACAAAACAACAAATGTAGAAGAAGGGATAGTGATGGGAAGGCAAAATCCCTCTAAGACAATCACTTAAGAGAGTGGTGATTGGCCAGAAGATGGGTATATACACCTATACACCAAGGGGAGGGGACGTGGCAGAGAAAGGTGATCTTGGGTGCTAAAGACAAGGTGGTGGAGCAGATGCTGAATGAACTGCCACATCCTTTGCCTGTGACGAATTCACCCTCCAAGAACAAATGTCCAGGAAATCTTGTGTCCAAGGTGATTTTTCAAGCGTTTTGTTTATTATTTAAATGTTGTAGCAGATCACTTAATCTAATATAATCAATACGTAATAATTGCTAAAAACTCCCTCCTGTCCCAATAGCTTTGTTAGTGTCTTCGAGGGATGACATACCAGTGTAATCAGGCCAGCCCAAGTGGAATCGCTTTGGGTGATTTGCATTCTACAGAGTTGCCAGATTCCTGTCTTCTAAAACAAGAATGAGCATTTCCCTACAGAGGTGTGAAACATGTATAATAATTAGTCCTCTGCATTTTAGATGTAATTGGTAATATGAAAGTCTCCTTAGTGTTAAGAATATGATTTTCTTGTAATGAAATTTTCAAGGGGGCAGCCCCAAACCCCCATATTGGGGACAGCAGGAGGGAGACATGCCCAGATACATCTGTCAATGTTCACTGCTTTCCCTTTAGCTCAATCCTTTGACTGGACCTAGGGAACAAAGATTCGAGAAGGCTAGTTTTCTGTAAATCTGATGGCCTCCAATCCAGGATTGCTTAAAATATTTTTAGGGATCTGCAACCTCTTGTATACATGTTGAAAAGTCTAATAAAACCATCTAATGAAAATCAATATCTGTAAGTAATTATATAATAAATTCAATTTGTTTGGGAGAAAAGTCTTTCAGAAGGATAGTTTGGGGTAAAGAATAAAAGGGGACTATGAGTTACAACATTGATAACAATAGTTTAGTCAACCTCAATTTACAACCCATGGCATTCCTACTGTGATGGGCAGATAATGACAAAGGTGACATGTTGTTATAGGATAAGGGGGAATTAACGTTTTAGACGGAATCAAGGTTGCTAATCAGATGACCTGGAGATGAGCAAATTATCCCAGATCATCTGGGTGGTCCAAATGTAATCACCAGTCCTTTTAATTGAAGGAAGGAAGCAGGAGAGTCAGAGTCAGAGAGAGAGTTGAGGCTTCTGTGCTGCTGGTTTTTGAAGACAGCAGAGGGGGCCATGAGTCAAGGCAGGTAAATAGCTTCTAGAAGCTGGAAAAGGCAAGAAACAGATTCCTCCTCAGAACCTCCAAAGGAACCCAGCCCTGACAACACCTTGATTTTAGTGCAGTGAGACCTGTTCTGAACTTCTGACTTCCAGAATTTAAGATAATGTGTGTTTTTAAGACACGAAGATGATGCTAATTTGTTGCAGCAATGAGAGGAAACTAACACACTTAGCTGTGTATCTTTCTGGATTTTGATCATTTTAAATAAATCAGCTAATAATATTTTCTGGGTATCCTAGCATATGAATGGCTGGGCTGTGGGAACTGGACAAGTACGGAGGAAGTAGAATCAATCCAAACTCCTTACTTTTCTCCAACACCCGCATTCTCTATCCTTCCTGTCTCTCCAGCCTTGCTTTAGGTTGCTTCTCTGCTCTCTTGACTCCGCCCCTCAGCTGTCTTTTGGTTCCTCTGACTTCCCACCTCGAGCCCTTGGCTCACATTCTCTATCCTTCCTGTCTCTCCAGCCTTGCTTTAGGTTGCTTCTCTGCTCTCTTGACTCCAGCCCCTCAGCTGTCTTTTGGTTCCTCTGACTTCCCACCTCGAGCCCTTGGCTCATGCTATTTCTTCTGCTTTGAATGCTCTTGTTCCAGATCTTCCAGCAATTGACTTCTTCCCATCCTTTAGGCCTTAGCTTAACCCTTCCTCCTGTGTTAATCAGAATAGTCTAAGTGCTGTCACTTACAATCCAAAATCTCAGTGGATTAAAACAACGAAATTTATTTGCCCCTCAGGTTGCATTCCAATGTAGCTGGGGGATGTGTGTGTGTTAGGGATAGGGTTCAGGACTCTGCTGTGTCCACACAGCCATCCAGCCATTCCAGCTTATGATCTTTCTCTCTCATTGGGCCTTCTTGGAATCCTTGCCAGAATCATCTGCTTTCACCTGGTGAAAAACAAGGAATGTGTGTAGGGGACTGTTCAGGCCAGTCCTGGAAGTGGGAAGCATCACTTGTGTCCACATTCCATGTGACTTCACCTAGGTATGAATGGCTGGGCGTGCAGTCTTCCTGTGTTTGCAGGAGGAAAATTCAGCAGTCGGGTGGATAATAGCTCTGTCCTGCCCACTCCTTGCGATGCCTCCTATAACTGTCCCAAGAAGGCTTGCCTTGTTAGTCTCTATGATGGTAACTTATTTCCTCCATAGCACTTTATACTTAGTAATTTATTTGCCTCTCTGTCAATCGTGTTCCCCCCAAGACTAGAAGTGTGTGACAATAGGGACATGTCTATTTTGCTCACAACCACATGCACAAACCTGGCAGCATCGTGTTCTGCAGAGTGGATTACCAATCGATAATAGTTAATTAATGTGTGATGAATGGATGATCAAATGAACCAACAAATGAAGGAATGGAAAACAGAGCTTGTCTAGAGGATGTCCACTATTACAGCAAATTCAGAACAATTAGGTCATGGTCTTCTACAGTAACAAATTTCAAGGGGCAACCAAGAGCTTCGTTTGAGTTAGAAATAATTGGCTAGGGTTTCAAAGCATTTGGAATGTCACTGCTCTTTTGGTTTTAGAATTTGAGCCCAGGCCTCCAGATGAGCAGACTAGGGGGAGAAGTGCTCTGTTTTTATTTGGGTTGATTGATTCTACTCCTATTTCTGAGCAGGGTACAGACCCCTTCAGATGCCCTAATTCTCCCCCCATCCCCCCCACCCCACAAAGGCCAAACCATTTTGCTCCTCCCACCTCCTGGCAATACCTTCATGGTGGCCCTGGTGATGGAAGCATGCCATCGCAGATGACTGAGTTTTCTTATCTCCTGCTTTCCTTCCTCTTGTCATTGTCCTTTCTGGCTTAGCATGTGCTAGTGGTCTGTGACAGTCCTAGAAGCAGAGTGCTCAGACCAAGGAGGTCCAAAAGAGGGAGACAGTGATGCTTCATAGAATCCCAGCTGGGGAACTTAGGGGTTTTGTCTGTGTTTTTGTCATTAAGATCAAGTAGCTGATGAGAGAAGAGTTTGGTCTTGTCACAAAATGCACTTCCCTTTCCACTCCCCATGCTTGGCCACTTTGTCTTGCATGCTGGACTGTTGCCTCATCTGGAGGTGGAGATGGGAGACCTCCTGGGCACTGCTCTGGCTCTTGCATGGATCCCAGGGGGCTGGGGCCCTGAGGAATGCAGCAGGAGCTGGGGTCTCAGTACTTGTTTCCTGTAGTCACTGGACAGGCAGGGTTCCCTGCCTCCCTGTTCTGTCTCTTCTGGGGTGGGCACATGGCATTTCCATCCTGGGTGGAAAGACCAGGGAGCTGTGGTTGGGGTATTTCTTATGAAGAGTACAATAGACTACGTTGTGTGTTTACTTCACTTTCCCTCACTTCGATGTTGTTACCCAGATGGAATACATTAAAATGAACACTAAAATCAAGGATGTGTGCAAAGATTTATGAAAGGGAATGTTCAGTAATAGAAAAAAATGGAAACAACTTAAATGTTCACATAAAGGAGGAAATAAAAATAAATTATGATCCATCTATAGAGTGAAATACTTCAGAGCCATTAAAATTGATCATGTAGAAGAATATTAAATGACATGTAATCATGTTCTCATTTAACTTTTAAAAATCAGGCAATAAAAGAGTGGACACTGTATAATCCATTCTTGCAATTAAAATGTATAATGTATTTATGTAAACAATGAAAAAAGATAATGAAAACCAAAATGGGGTAGTTACTGCAGTAAGTGGGATTACAGGTGATTTTTGTTTTATTTTTAGTGCTGAACAGTATTTTTCAAATTTTATGTAATGAACACATAAAACAATGAAAAAAGATAATGAAAACCAAAATGGGGTAGTTACTGCAGTAAGTGGGATTACAAGTGATTTTTGTTTTATTTTTAGTGCTGAACAGTATTTTTCAAATTTTATGTAATGAACACATATTTTTTTTCAAAAGGAACATAAAAATCTAAAATGTGATTTTAGAAATTAGATGACAGTCTTAGTCTGTTCAGGTAGCTACAACAAAAATATCATAGGCTGGGTGGCTTATGAACAACAGAAACTTACTTCTCACAGCTCTGGAGGCTGGGAAGTCCAAGAACAGGATGCCAGCAGATTCCATGTCTGGCAAAAGCCTGTTTCCTGGCTTGTGAAAGGTGCCATCTCACTGTGTCCTCACATGGTGGAAGGGGAAGGGAGCTCTCTAGGGTCTCTTTTACAAGGGCACTAATCCCATTCAGGAGGCTCCACCCTCATGACTTAATCACCTTCCAAAGGCCCCACCTCCCAATACCATCACATTGGGGGTTAGGATTTCAACATATGAATTTGGGGGGGACACAAACATTCAGTTCATAACACTGGCTAAATCCCCAAATAATTTCTTGTTTATAAAAAAGTGACAACTGAAAGAAGACTTAAAGAATAAAACAAGTCATTGCAATAAAAAGCCCAGTAATCTGCTCTTCTTCTGTATTCCCCATCCTCATCACAGACATCTTCTCTTCCTTTCCCTGCCACCCACACTTCATAGGCCACTGAGCCCTGTCAGTGAGGCCTGCTTGGCATCCCCTGGATCCACTCCTTCCATAATAAAAAGCCCAGTAATCTGCTCTTCTTCTGTATTCCCCATCCTCATCACAGACATCTTCTTTTCCTTTCCCTGCCACCCACACTTCATAGGCCACTGAGCCCTGTCAGTGAGGCCTGCTTGGCATCCCCTGGATCCACTCCTTCCATCCCGTTCTTACTGCCTCTGCCTCTGTCGTCTTTTGATGGGGCTTCCTGCCCCCCGGCCTTGGCTCACACTGTTCCATTGTGCTGTTCTGTCCTCCGGTGACCTGGCAAATGGGAACCCATCCTGAGAGACCCAGCTCAAGGGCCACATGCTTTCCTGACAGTCCTCACTTCTGTCCCCATAGTTGACCCTTCTCTCTGCCTCACTTTTGTTCTGAACATCCTCTCAGGCACGTTAACTCTGTGTGGCACTTCTCCTGGCGCTTATTTGTGCCAAGTACATTATACTTTCCCCAAGTTAACTTGGCAGTCCCTGCAGCATCCCCATGAGGGTCATATCCCCACTTCACAAATGACAAAACTGAGACACAGAGAGGTTCAGTAACTGGCCAGGGCTTCCTGGGTAGTGACTGATGAGTCGCGTTCATGCCTAGGCAGTGTGGCTCCTGCACTCTGTGCTTACACATCTACATGCTGCCACTTCTTACGTTTACCAGGCCCCTCATGTGTGTCACTCCCGCCACATTGTAGAGGAGGGAACATGTCTTACATTTATCTGTATTTTTTTGTGTGTGCCAAGCCCAGGGGCTGACATATAGAAATATCATAATAAAGATCAATCGAATGACTATTTATGCAGCAAGTATTTATTGAGAATCCACCCTTTGCAGGCAATTGTTTGAAGCCCCTGAAATATATAAGTAACAAAACAGATGAAGGTTTCTGCCCTTAGTGGTGGAGGAGGCGTGACTTAGATTCTAGTGAAAATGTCAGAGGCAACTTGGGTAACCGATTTGGGTATTATTTAGATGACATTTTTACACCTATATCCATGCTGCACTAGATTACATTATAATGCTTTTATTTTAAGTTTTTGGGTCTAATTTGAGGCAACTATGGTACTAGAAATTAATACAAATCCTTCACATGTCATATCAGAGCTCTGCAACTGGTCAGATATAGGGGGTCTGTCGGTGGTCAAATCACAACTGCCTAATGCTTTTTGATGCTTTGAAATGTAGTTTTTGAAACTGCACTGCACAACCTTTCTCTCATTTCTTTGCACTCTTCTTGCTCATCTTTTTCCCATTTTCTGCTTTTCTCCCCATATTTTCTTGAGAAACCATATCAATGTGTCCTGCTGCTTCCTCTCTCATTCATTGCTTTCCTTTCTTCTGTGTCTCCTCTTCCCTGTTTCTTGCCAAATCTATATTTTTGAACGGTTGATCAAAACTCATAAAATACAATGTGATTTTCTCTTTCAACCTGTAGGTAAGGTGGAGAAAATTAATCTGACCAAAATTCGTGTCACCAAGTGCTATAGATTTCATGTGGGGGCAGAAGTGAAGAGAAGCTAATTTTTTGTTAGAGGTCAGAGCAACTTCGTAATGTAGATATTATTTCCATCTTATTAATAACAAATCAGAGGTTCGGAAGGATTAATTGTCTAAAGTCGCCAAAGTAATGAAGACACAGACAGGACCGTGTTTTCTAAAGCATGTTGCTTATCACTTATATAGAGTGGAGCCCTAAAAAGAATTCACTTCTCCTGCTTGCAGAATGCATTCTTCTGGGGTCTCATTTATGAAAATGAAATTTAGGTATTAAGGAACTCGGACTATTCCCAAATAATGGCATTATTTTAAAACAAATGGAGTCTTACAGGAATAGAAATATCCTATTATACTTGCAAAATACTTGCTTAAAAATGTACCACCGGAATGTGCTATTTCTTCACTTTTTGCCTCCCCGCATGAATAGAAATCACTCATTTCTTAGATCCTGCATTAAATTCTAATGGCCCTAGTGTAATCATAGAAAGCCTCTGCATTTGTCAATAGTTTCCCTGAGTCTTAGACAATCATACAACCCAAATTTGTAGAACGTTATCTTTTGCAGATATTCTTTTTGTCAAACTCGGCTCCGAGAATATGGTCAGTATTCCTGTATCCCTGTCAGTCCTCTCGCCTCTTTAACACTTTGCAGTTGAACTTCCAGCCTCACTGAACCAGCTCATAGGTCACCAGGGACCTGCTCACTGCCAAAGCCAAGTCTTTCCCTTGGCCCTACTCCTCCTCAGCCTTCCTGAGATATATGGAATTGCTGGGTTAATATCTATATTCAAATCTTTCCCCAGGAACAAATTGTCACATTCTAAGAAGGATTGGCCAAGGCCCAGTGAACCCAAACTGGTAGGATACCCCTGAAATAGAGGGACCTAGAATAGTAAGAAAGTCTTCACAAAGCAGATGAGCAGATGATCTTCATTAGCTGTGGTTGGGCTCCCAGAGGTGTCAGCTCTCTCTAGGAAAAGTGGAGGTGCAGCCCGGCCCCAACCTGAGGCATCACTGCTCCCTGCTGTCCTCTGCTGAGCATGCTCCTGACTGCTAAGGTGCTCTCCACTCTAGGAAAGCATCTAGTATAGAGAATTGTTGTCCTTTGGACCATGGTACTTGGCCAAGCCAGGAAGCAAAAATTAAGCTTCCTAAACCCAAAAACCTTCATTCCTGCAATGCTGCACTTGGGAAAATTCCTCTGAGAAGCTCTCAGAGTATGGGGCATAGCTCACTATGGATGCTTATCATTTTTAGAAATTGTACACAATGCAAGAGCTCCTCGGAGTCAGAGAGACTCAACATTCTGTCCAGGAGATGCCATTTCCTATTTGATTATAGAGTCATTCTGCCCAGTGTATTCTTGGAATCTTCCTTTTTTATCTCTTGTCCTCAGTGCTTGTCAATATATATATACACTAATGTTAATATCAGCCCAAGACCATATGACCCAGCAATTTCACTTCTGGTTATCTATCCAAAAAAGTCAAAGGCAACGTTTCAAAGAGATATTTGTACACCCATGTTCATAGCAGCACTATTCACAATGGCCAAAAGGTGGAAGTAACCCAAGTGTCCATTGACGGATGAATGGATAAACAAAATGTGGTATATACATACAATGCGAGATGACCAAGCCTTAAAAAGGAAGGAGATTCTGACACATGCTGTGAATCTCAAGGACATTATTTTAATTTTAAGAAGCCAGTCAAAAAAAGACAATACTGTATGACTCCATTTATATGAGGTATCTAGAGTAGTCAAATTCACAGATACAGAAAGTAAATGGTGGTTTTCAGGGGCTGGAGGAAGGGGGAATGGAGAGTTGTTTAATGAGTGGAGTTTCAGTTTTGCAAGATGAAAACGTTCCAGAGATCCTTTGCATAACAGTATAAATGTACCCAGCACTACTGAATTCTACACCTAGAAATGGGTAAGATGGTAAATTTTATGTTGTGTGTGTTTTATCACAATTAAAAATAAAATAAAATTTTTAAAAAATATTTTAACCTGGAAGAGAGACTGGGAAGTTACACCACCAACAAAAAAAGTTCAAACAATGTACTGTCAACAAATGCTTCTCAGTGTTACTATATACAATATACCTGTGCTGAGAGCCAAGAAAAATAGTAAAGACAAATACAGCACGGTTCTTGTCCCAAAGGAGATGTTGGTATAGTCTGAAAGATGAGACATGCACAGAATATTAATTCACTGAAAATTCCAGGAAGTGAAAGCTCACTTAGGAGGGAGGCAGAGCATTCGAGATGGCAATTTAAGGTGAACTGAGGATAGGTAGAAATCTAAAGTGAAATAGAGACACTTTTTTAAATTATCTGCATTTCCATTGAAGGGAGAATAATTAAGATTTTACTGCCTTTTATTTTTCCATTGTTTTACAAACTGTTCTGGGATGGGATAATTCCAGGCATCCCCTCCATGAAGCATCACTTGATTAAGTCAACACTACGGGCTTCGGTGAGCAAGAGATTTCCAAGTGCCACCAAATCCCTCAGAATTAATTCTGATGTCAAATACGAGCATCCTCAATAGAGAAGAGTTTACCTTACAGTAATTTAGTATTCAATTATGAAAATATTGTATGATTGCCCGAATTCTTATGAATTACGATTTTTATCATATTCCCGGAACATGAAGCCATATATTCATTTCTATTTTTTGGATCACCTCAAAAACAAGTAAACAAGATATCTGATACCATGTATGCTTCTAGTACAAGTATCTTCCCATAGTTATGACATGCATTACTTTGTGATGGCTACATCTGACAGAGGAATATGTCATCACTGCCTGGCGAAGCCTGCTTATTTCGATCTGCTGCATTCTTCTCAGCTTTGGTAGGCTAGTGCAAACTTGCAATTTCCCCTGTATGATCCTAGGAAGCAGGTTGCTGAATCATAAGAATTCTAACTTCGGGTTGAAGGTGAAGATAATTCCTTCAGGGAGTAATGTATAGGTACAGTCTGCAGAGTTAAGCTGATAAGAGATGACATTGCATTAGGAGGTTACAATAATAGGATCACCTTAAATTAAGCTCCCTGAATGAATAAAACAAACCTATTACTCTGAGCTTCACCTCAGCCTTGTAAAATGCTTGGCACATCAGGAAGAATATCAAATAGATGATATAAAATATGAGGTATTCTGATAATGCAGTGATATGTTTGAGGGTTATCATAAATTATTCAGTTTTATTTCATTCAACAAATATGTCTTGACCTCTCACTTTGTGCTGGACACTGCTCTAGATAATAAGACAGTGAGTAGAAGAAAAAAACAATCTTTGCCTTTAGGAATCTTACCTGCTAATAGGGAAGGCAGATGATTTTAAAAATTTGTGAAAACGCTAAGAGAAAAGATAAAGCAGGAAGAGGGCTCTGAAGTTTCACAGTGGTTGTTGAAATTTTAGATGGGGTGGACCATTCATGAATTATGAAATTTCTAAGAATGAGGACACACAAAAGATTATGGTATTTAACACCATTCAATCAGAAGAGCCCAAAGGCCATTTGTGGGGTATGAGGCAAACTGGTTTTAGGCCTTGCTTTGGCACTAATTCGCTGGGCAAGTAATCCCCTCCTCTGGGCCCAGCATGCAGCCATCAAATGTGCAAGGTGGACACATGAGCTCTTTCTGCTCTAACATTCTGTGAGCATTAACATTTCCTTCAGGATCTTGCAGTTTCCCAGAATTGTCGATATGAAAAATAGTTACTACTAAACAGACTTTATTTGAGCTCTCTGGTCATTTAGATTCTGGATAAATAGGAATTTTTGCCATGTACCTGTAACGCATGATAAAATCAGGTCTTATAAGTTACCAGTTATAAAACTGCCATACCTTTGTAATTGTTTTCTTCTATAATTTCAGGTAAGGCAATTTGATTCTCTTCACTGGAGATAAATACAGGGAAAGAGCAATTTACATGAGTTGATTATAGTGCATTTTACTGCAATTTAGTAGTAAAAAAATCCTGGTTAGGATCACATATTCACTATGACACCTATTTTCTGACACAATTCAGTATTATGCAGGTTCCATAGAAATTGTCAGAGGAGATATAATTACCCAAAATGCTGAGATTACTAGCCTACATGTTATGGATCCATGGCATCTTTATACTAAAAGCCAGTTTCCAGGCAGAGTTGAATGTAGCCGGAGCTGCTGCTCCCAATATTATATCTAACTTTACTGAATTCACACAAAGAAATGTGATTTTTTTTTTGCCACAGTGTTGGGGTTATACTTTTAACTTGCCAAAGCAAATACCTCAGCTTTCGGAGTATGGAGTTCTTCCAGAAAACCTTGAGATATTCTTTTCTTTTTGGAGGTGGTGGAGTGGTGTAAGAATCACATAGTCCCTAGAACTCTGTAAGCAATTATTTGCTCTGCTGATAAAGTGTTTTGCTGTTATAAAAAGGGTGTAGTAGTCTGAAAATAGGTGGTCATTGTACTAGAGTTCTGGGAAAATAGACTATTCTTTTGAATTTCTGAATAATAATAATTTGTTTGAGACATGTGCACAATCATGATAGGTAACCCATCTTGATAACAAAGCCTCGCATTGGCAGAGCACCTGTAGAAGCACCACTACACAGGTAATGAGCACAGTTGTGTTTAAATGAAATTAAGTGGGCACCAAGGGGTAGAAGTAGGGAGGGAGGGAGGAGGTAATTGAAATGCAAATAGTCTGAGGCCTAGAAATGAAAATGTGTGTAAATTCTGATAATTTAAAAGTTATTTGGTGCCATAAACTATTTTATCAATTTATTTGGAGTTTTGAGTAGGTGCAAGAAATGATTTAATGAAATGACCACAAAAACAAATCAGCATATGCATTAAAATTGGGGAAGAAATTTCTTTGTATACGGGCATTTTGGGACCAAAGGGTATTTTCTAGATCCTTGTTACTCAGAAGTGTGGTATGTGGACCAGCAGCATTCAGCATCCTGGGAACTTGATAGAAATGCAGGACCTAGGGCCTCATTCCAGACTACTTAATCAGAATCTGCATTTAACAGTCTCCAAGTGAAATATATACACATTGAAGTTTAAGAAACACTGCCCCAGAGTTGTTGTAATATTCATTTATTATTCATTCATTCAATGAACATTTTTGGAACTGCTTCTATATCCCAGAATTAAATTAGACAGTAAGGATGGGAAGATAATTACAAACATGATTAAGACATGGTCCCTGCACTCAAGGAACACGTAATTGATATATGAGATATATTAAAAATTAGAGTTAATAGGATTTGTGCTTGACCATGGGGTACCAAGATAGGGAATATGGATTTTGTCCCAGTGTTAGCCCTGGGTACATGAGCATTGCTGCTGTGTTTACAGAAAACTAGGAGTGAAGAGAATGTATCTGGCCTTCAAACTATGGTTGCAGAGACCAAATCCTGCCCTTTACTTGTTTTTACAAATGAAGTTTTATTGGAACACTACCACGCTCATTGGTTTACATATTGACTGTGCCTGCTTTCATGCTAAAAGGGAAGAGTTGAGTAGGTGCAACAGAAAACCTACAATATTTTCACTCTAGCTTTTGCAGGAAGTTTGCTGACTCCTGTCCCAGAGAGGAGAGGTCTGGGATAGACACAGCTGTGTGGAATTCATAGCAACCAAGAGGCTGGATGATCCTGTCCTGGATGAGCGCAGTGAGAAGAGACAGGGCACGGCGGGAGCCCTGAGAGATCCTGCTTCACGTGGTCTTTTTTGCACCACAGCTAACTCACCTGGCCATTCAAAATCATCTTTTCCTGATAACTTTTGTGGCAGTTATTTGATTTTTTTTTTTTTACCTTGACACTTGCAAATTTATTGAGCCAAGACACTTGCACTAGCTCAGCAAAATGTTGTGTGTATAATTTATAGTCCTAATAATTTAGCAGATTCTGTGTGGTAACACATAACTATTACCTTCAAATAAAAGCTGCGAGTAACAGTAGTTTGGGCCCAGTAGCAGAGAAGAAATACATCTTCCCATAAGATAGAAAGGAAAACTTTAATTTCCTTATAAATTAGTTTAGCCTAACTTCTGTGGCTGGCAGGGCTGTGCAGAGGTGCCTGCAGCTCCTACAAAACCCCTATCCTCTTAGGTACAGTCCCAGAGCAGTGCTGGCCACAAGCTCACCTGTTCTGTTCTCCATGCTTTACCCATTTGGCAGAAGCCACCACAGAGGGGAGCTGAAAGGGGAAATGGGCTGCTCTTGAAGCAAGAAATAGTTTAGTGCATAAAAATGGAACCATGTGTGTGAAATCTGCACATTTAAAAGCCATTCGGTACCATAAACTCTTATGTACTTCTCGGGAGTTATGTAGATGTTTTTGTGCATAAAGCATTTTAATGGAATCATCACAAAAAGAAAAGGATTCAGCCATCGCTTTTTAGAAATAAAGCAGATAGTGTTAACTTCTGAGCTCTGGGGTGAGGTTGAGAGGTCTCTATATGTAGAGGGAAAGAGGAGGAGAAAAAGGTTGCAGGTGGAAGTCAGCTCAGCTCCTTTGTGATCAGTGCCGAAATTCGACTATCACCTTATTTTTATACTCGCATGAAGATGTCCTTTTAACTCTGGTGCCAGGCATGGTACATGGGACCTTCCTAGCCATCCTCTAATCTAATATCGTTGTGGATACAATCCAGATATAAAAGAGCTGCCAAAACTGTTGATTTAGATTTGACATAAGGGCCTTACATTCCGAGAGATTCCAGTAGCTCTTTAGATAAACACTGGGTTAGCATGAGGTGCCATAGCCAGATTAGAGGAGCCTGAGTCTGTCTCTCTTGGTACAAAGCTACTTTATTTCCGGCATTGCTCTCTCCCTGTGAGTGCTTGAAGCTGTCTGTTCACAGTATTGTAGTGTTGGGACTTTCTTACAGGGCCGTGGCTCATCTGGGTGTTTGTTTACATCTTGCTTTTTCAGGATGAATGAGCCAGTTGTTGCAATGCCCAGTTCCTTTGTGCAGCCTCCCCTCCTCCGCCTCACTGGCCCCTATCTTGTGGTTATTCCTGTGTTTTTGTGACTCTCCATTGCAGGGTA
This sequence comes from Galeopterus variegatus, assembly GCF_000696425.1. Lineage (NCBI taxonomy): Eukaryota > Metazoa > Chordata > Mammalia > Dermoptera > Cynocephalidae > Galeopterus > Galeopterus variegatus. Next base: position 156,518 of record NW_007732685.1, read on the forward strand.
AAGTGGAGAGTTGATGAGTGTGGTGATGATCATCAATATTTAGTGAGGAACCATGCTCAGCACCTTGCACACATCAGCTCACTGAGTCCTCCGGTCCCCCTGAGGGGAGGGGCCAAGAGATTTTTCTATGGTAGAGGAAACAATGGAGAAGTTAAATTATTTGTCCCCACTGTCAAAGCCAAAAAGTGACAGAACTAGATTAGAACCACATCTCTTCTGTCAGACCAGAGCACAGCTTTTAACCACCACACCAACTGACACCATGAAGATTAGACACTGGAGATTTGAGTCTCAGAGCCATGAAGCTGTGGCTTCTGATTTCTGCAGTCTTTGCCTCAAGGGAAGCCATCCATTTGTCACCGCTCCTCCCAGGGTTGAGACACACTGCTAACCAGGGGTGACAGAAGTTGAGTCTCAGAGCCATGAAGCTGTGGCTTCTGATTTCTGCAGTCTTTGCCTCAAGGGAAGCTATCCATTTGTCACCGCTCCTCCCAGGGTTGAGACACACTGCTAACCAGGGGTGACAGAAGCCTGTGGCTCTGAATAATGAGGGTATCCTCACAAAGGTTTGCCAAGGTGGTTTTTTGCTGGCATCCCCACCGATTTGTGACTGTACATTTTCTGCAGCTTTATTATAAAAAGTTCACTTTATGGAAAACGAGAAAGCCAAGTGAATATTAAAGAAAAATCAAAACCAGCAGAGCAATTCTTAGGATATGACATCTTTCCTCACTAGCATCTAACACTGGATTGGGTCCCAGGCACTAATGAGGATAGTCATATTAATGACCGTTCCCAAATCTTAGCTTATTAGGAAACTGCCTCACCACCCCTTGCCGTTTCCCCTGGACTCTGTCCTTGCCTGCTCTCTTTCTCTCTCCCAGTGCTCTGATTCTCTCCTTCCAGGTGGAGGAAACACCTTCCTCTGTCAGGTGGTCCTCACCTGGTCCTCTGCCTCCAGCCTCCTGAGGTGTACCTTTTTCTACCTCACATCTATTGGCAGAGGTGAATCTGCTGCAAGCAGAGGCTGTATTGGTCCTCTCTTTACTTTTTCTCAAACACTGGAATCTAAATCAGTTAAAAATTAGACCCAGTGCTGGGAGCAATTAGGTAAATTTCTCCCTCGTGGAATATTTGAAAGTGGCTTCTTTTAAAACTTCCTTTAGGATGGGATATCTTTAAAACATCGCCATCTCTTCTACAAAACAGTCTAGGAAAGATCTTTACAGATTGTTAGCAATTCTGGTACAAAGCTTCATTGGAAAAATAGTTGAATTTTTTTCAGAAATTAGATTTGTGGGTTATGTGTGCATTTCATTTATGCATGCTTTCCTAATATTACCCCTCTGTTATGGACAACCCGAGATCTTATTGCAGGTGAATAGAGAGTAGATTGATTTCAGTCACCTTGCTAAGGCTTGCTGTTCTCAGGAGTCTATAGACAGGGCAGTGATAATGGAGACTAACATGGAAAACATACACAGGGGCCAGGTGTCCATACATGAACTGATCAATGTCTCACAGCTGTGCTCTGAGGATGGACATACTCTTATGATTGACATTTTATAGATGGGGAAACCAGGCACAGAGCAGTTGGCCAACTTGCCCAAGGTCACACAGCTGATCGGTGGTGGAGCTAGGACCCGAACTCAGGCAGTCTAGTTTCAAGGCCTCTGCTTGTACCTGCTCTTCTCTACCTCCTGACACACAGGCAAGGAAGGTGTAGCACTTCCTTTACTGATGGACTGCTCAGAGAGATTTCGCCAATCTAATCAAGGCATACTGTGTTAAAAACCACAGCAGAAACATAAAATGGAGTGCTCTTTAGCCCCGGATATTTTCTTGTGATGTTAAAAGCCATTTTGGATCTGCTTTCCATCCCCCCAAATTATCAACCTCTCAGAAAATTGAGGCAGATGAGGTAGGGTGAGGTGAAGGGCTTGTCGCAGCTGTCTTTTCCTCGCCAGTCACCACTAGGAAGAGTCAAATGGCCTTTCTCATACTGTTTCCTCAAAGCTCTCCTCGACTCCACCTGTCCTTGTTTCCCTGAAACCAGAGGTTCTAAATCAGTCCTCAATTCCTGTTGCTTTCAAATGCTTTGTAACAAAAACAGTGTCCTACAGAAAGGTGGAATGGGCCCACCCATTACAACAGAGATCAGTAAAGAACCGGATTACAAATTCCAAACCCCAGATGACGGAATAGCCTTTGCCAGATCTCCCCAAGCTTTTCTGGCTACAAAATCAGCAAAATAAAACGTGTTTCCTCCTCCTCGCCTAGTGGGAGTATTGTGAAGATAAAAAGCAGTAATTGGTGTGAAAATGCCCTGAGCTCCATAGATGAAAGCTCTCTAATCCCAACGTATCATTAGATGGGCTTTATTGGGATTTCAGTTCTAGTCTGTAGCTCGTAGAAGTAGCGCTTTCAGCTGGTGGTAGTATGAAGTCCTAGGTCTTTATTCCAGAAGCAGATTATTTACCGCATAGGTAGTCAAGTTAACATTCTCCAAGTCAGGGACAGCCTAGACTTAGAGGATGGACGTCCCTCATTTGGCTGGAAAGGCCCCTGCTCTGGGCACCCCCTGCCTCCTGAAGGAGCCCATGAGATGATTAGAAAGTGCTTCCTTGTGTGGGTGCTGATCCTGCTTCTCCATAGCCTTGGACTATACGGAGCATGTCCACCTCTGGCCCTTCAGCCACCTGAAGATGTACACCATGCTAGCTCAGTGACATCGCTAACTCAACTTCCTTCAGCCGTGTCTCCCATGAAATTTTTTGAATCCTCTCCTCCTCCTGCTCATTCTCCTCAGACACGTTCTAGTCCTTCCCTAATATCTTCGATTGTGGCACCAGAACCTCATACCCACCACAGGCAGTCTGGCCCAAGCTGCCAACAGCCTGAGAGTATGAGAGTACAGAGCTTTCTGGTAGCTTTGCCATACTTTAATTACAGTGACATCGCTAACTCAACTTCCTTCAGCCGTGTCTCCCATGAAATTTTTTGAATCCTCTACTCCTGCTCATTCTCCTCAGACACGTTCTAGTCCTTCCCTAATATCTTCGATTGTGGCACCAGAACCTCATACCCACCGCAGGCAGTCTGGCCCAAGCTGCCAACAGCCTGAGAGTATGAGAGTACAGAGCTTTCTGGTAGCTTTGCCATACTTTAATTACTATTGAAGTCACACCGATTATAATCTCTACCTCTGTAGCCTAAGTACTGGAATTTCTTTCTTTTTCTTTCTTTTTAAGATTCTTGGCAAAAATTTACATTTTTCCTTCTTAAATTAGAATTTTATTGAATTTGGTGCAGGTTATTCAGATCTTTTTAAGTCCACATTTTTCCATTTATTATATTATGTACCCCTCCCAGGTGATAATCCAAGCTTTGGGGTCTTTATTCCAGAAAGGGTAAAGGATTTACTTCCTGCAGATGTAGTGAAATTTAATTTCATTCACCGTACATGGACAGTTTTGATAAGAATGCCCTCTGCTTTTAGTTACATATTGCCTTGGAGAAGGTCAAGAAATATTTTTCTATCAACTAATTCATGCCCTTTGTAAGTGTCAACCATCAAGTAATTTATCTACTTAATTGTACTGGTCTCTATCTTGTATTTTGTAACAGTGTCCAAAATTCTTTGCTGAAGTCCCTGTTGTCTACTACCTCATTTTCTCTGATCTCCCAATTTTGTGACTTTATCCTGGAAAGAAGTGACTAACAGTACAACTTGAGTTGCTTTTAGTGAGACCTAGTTGGACCTCAGGGCTAATTCCCAGCCTCGATTCCTTTTGTAATCCATCCCTTTTACAATTTCTTGGATCAATGTCCAGCTCAACCATCTGTATCTTGGAGAATTCTCCTTTTTCCTCTTTAAAAAAAATCTAGATGTTTGCCTAATTCCTTGATTCTGGCCCAGCTCTCATGGATCATGTCTTCGTCAAAGGCCTCTCCCTGCAGGTGGCATCTCATTTGAAGGTTTCCTCTGAGCCCATAATGCAATTTGTCCAGGTGTAAGTTCTTTTATTTTTTTTAAATGTATTATTGTGGTCTTTTTAAAAAAATTATCATTATACAGTGTAGTTGATTTTTGTGGCCCTTTACCAATTCCTCCCTCCTCCCCTGCCCCACCCCCCTCAACATCATATCTGTTCTCTTAACAAGTTCAAGGAGTTTAATTCATTTGGAGCAGTTAGATGTTCTCATCCTATCTAGTTCATCATACCTTGGTTTCTGTTTTCTTTTCACAATTTTTGTTTTGTCCTTTGCAATCCAGACTGTTCTCCTTGGCAAGGAAGCCAGTGGCAACTGGAAAAGGAATTGTGCCCTCTTCTTGACACCCATCAGCATCACACTATGGATGCCAGCCAGTTGAGTCAGGCCTTCTTTGATGTTCTCCTGGTTCTGAGCCTCACCAAATTCTTTTAAATGCTACTTTGTCTTTAAGTGACCCTTATTAAAATGTGTATACCTCTGAGAAGTGTACTTTGGAACATAGAATAACCAATGAAGTACTAACATCTTTGCAAAATATACCTCCTAACTCACTTGCAGGGGTGGGGATGGGTCTTAAAGGAAGACACCTTGAATTGCTCATTCAGGGCTGGGCTGAAACACTTTATCTTCCGAGAACACTGTACCTAGTGTCACTGAATGGAGAAGAGCCAAAATCTGCTACATTTTGGGGGGGAATGCTCCATCCTGGAGTCTTGTTTGCAGGAACTATAGGGAAGAGAGGTGTTGTAGACAGAAACTTGGATGAGGAGTTCTGAAAGATGGGCCTGTTTCCCAGGATCTGCTTCTAAATAGGTTCTGAGACACCTGTATCCTGCTCTTTAAAATGAGAAAGTTAGGTCAACTGTAAACCATTCGTAAAGTCATTCTCAGCATGTGATTCTTTTATACTTTACCCTACTCTCATCCCATCCTGTGTGTCCTATATGCAAGTTACATCACCTTTTTGGGTCTTAGTTTCCTTGATTTTAAAGAGAGAGGAGTGACCAATTCATAGGTTTTCTAAATGAGCAGGGCTCCCACAGAAGCCTGGGGAGCAGCAGTGTGCGGGTGTGGAGGAGGGACAGCCTGTCCACTCCCCTTCCTGTTCAGCAGGAGCAACTCGGTATCTACCTATTTTTCTTCTGCATAAGCTTTCATTTAAAGAGAGGTTGTCGTCGTCATTGCTTTGCCTTGTTTGGTTTGTTTTGCTTTTGCCAACTAACGGACTGTATCTTAGTAATATCATAGGTGACTCTGAGGCTCCCATCTAGCTCAAAAATTAGATATTAAGCTCCCTGAGAACAGGGATCGGGACTTGTCATTATATCTCCATTATCCTTATAGACCCTGAAGTATAGCAGGTGTTCAACAAATGCTTGTTGGATAAATATGTCATGGCAATTATGAATGAGCTCTATCTCTATGCTAGGCATTCAGTGGGTTACCTCAGTTAACCCTTACTGAAAACCTACAGGGTATATATTAGTTTATCCCATTTTACAGATAGAGTTGAAGGGAGGCTACCTGATATATATCAGAACCAATATGTAATCCCCTTGTTTCATGGCCTCGTTTCTGTCTATAGGACATACTATGGCCAGGGAATGAGGAAGCTGGAAAGCAAGGCTAATAGGAAGTGAAGCATCAGTCTGAAGATAATACCTGCAGAGAGAGAGAGAGGGATGATTCCAAGGTGTATGAGAAAGGGCTTTGATGTGAAGTGGAAAGGTAATTCCACACAAGTGAGCTCCCCAAACCACCAGCATCAGCATCACCTGGGAACTTCTTAGAAATGTACATTCTCAGGTCCCACCCCAACTTCCTGAACCAGAAAAATTGGAGACGAGGCCCAGGAGTTTATAGTTTAAGAAACCCTCAAGCAGATTCTGATGCATGCTAAAATTTGAGAACCAGTGCTGTGGACAACTGCAGTGATTTTGATTTTGCCTCTGAAGTGTGATGAAGCTTTGGCTTTCTTGCTGTTGGTATAAAAGTCCTAGATCTACACCAATATTTAACTCTTTGACATTTTAAAGATCAGGCTGGGCAAGATGTTTGCTTGGACTGAGAGACTCTAAGTATCAGATTCCTTCTTTCTACCTTCTGTTTAGTCTGTAACCTGAGGCCTATCACTTAACTCCTGATTCCTTGCCTGTAAAATGTGGTTAATGACTCCGCGCTCCCTTATTGGGATAGCCTGAGAAATGTGTAATTAGTGGTTGTGAAGCATCTGGAACCGTGAGCGCCATATAAATGCCTTAGGATAATAACCAGTTTATGGCCTTAAATGCCGCCTACAACTTGACACATTTAAAATTTCTTCCCTCAATTGTAGAGTTTAAAGTTAATTTAACAGTTTGGTATTTGCACGTTATTTTTTATTCATTCTGTAGCCTGGATTTTTTTTTCCTTGTGCTTCCTTCAACCTTCCAGAGGAAGTAGGTAAGAAAAACAATGTTTAAAAATCAGGACCTTCTGAGAAAATAACTTCTCCAAAGCATAACACTTGATGGTTAGACATGGATTCTACAGAAATTTGGAACAGAAAGGTGAGAGACACTCATAAGGCACGGAGATAGTGAGGCCTCTGATAATGCTGGTTCATTGAGATTACAAGCTGTGAATGTTTAAAGAGAGTTCATCTTGTACAACATCTTTCTTTTCTCTTTGGCTTTGTAACAATGATCTTCCTTCTTCTATTCAGAATCCAAGAAGTCTGAACACTGTTTTCTACGTGGTCATTCTTTATTCAGCTTAGGCAAACACTTCCTTTTTTAGGCAAGACTGCTCGCCTTATGTCTACACTCATTTAGATTAGATTTACAAGAGTATACAGCCCAGTTCATTTTACTCTAGTACTAAGTCTTTTTCCCTCCCTTAATCTTAAGCAGATGAATAGCCAAAATTGACCCAGATGAAGACACAGCAAAAGCATTTCTTTTGAGTTTGACTAGGGCCAAATTTATATAGAGAATACAAATGTGAATAAATGATCAAAGATATGTGTGTAAAAGAGGCTTTTATGCCAACAGTGTGGCATGAAGAAAAAATCTAAATGCTAAATAACCATAGTTTGTATTTTTTATATTTTAACTTTAATATTGGAGCATAATTACTGGGCAGAAAAAAACCTCTACCCTTTTATTACCATTTCCTGACATTTTAAATTACACACTGTTGCTGAATTAAAAAAAGAAAAAGAAAAAAGAATAGCAGAATAGCTTATACAGACCTGGAACCAACACACTCATTTATAAACTGAGTCCCAAGTAAACAGGCTTGTTTGTCCTTGTGCCTTATGCTGGAGGTCAAATGCTTACAATGGCCTAAAATAACAAGTTGAGACATGTTTTCATAATTGGACATGAAAAAGAAATTCCACCATCTGCTAATGAAAAGAAAAGTTCTGCAGTAAAGCTCACAACTGCTGTCATTTCTGAGGAAACACCTCTAAATTCTTCAGAAGACAGTAATGGTACTTATGACAGCTAAAAATCATTCAGGGTGCCATTAACTGATTATGAATTACCTGGGAAATCATGCTTGTATTTCGAAGGGCCACATGGAATCCTTCTGGTAGTTGGTCCAACTTTACAACTGTCTGGGGTTATTCATTGTAGACTGAAAAGTGTTTCCCTTTCAAATGAGTTGAAATGAGTGGGACAACAGACAGACGTAAGGACAAAAGGAGGAGGGGAAAGAGACTCTGCCTCCCCCTCCCCTGATGGGCACCGGCTGAACCCACAACTGGCTTCTGTTCCCACAGAGCTTACTGGCAATCGCTAAGCACTATAGTGAACTGAAATAGTAGTATGTCTGGCAAATTGTGAGGGTTGGCAGCAGACAGAAAGGAAGAGTTTCACTCCTCTTCATCTCGCACACTAGCATTAAGCCTTCAGATAAGGCAAGAAAAATGGCCAGCCATTAGATGGTGTGCCCTTCTTAATAGAACGTGGTCCAGCCAGAGATATTTTCTCATTTTTTTTGATCACCTATCTTCTCTGGGCTTGTCTTTTCTTATCGGGTGTAAATTATTTGTTTGTAACATTTCTGAAATTGCTCCAAGAGGATCAATAGAAAAGTGGTGAGGAAAGAGAATATAATTTCAGCACCCTCACTTCTCTGAAAGCGGCTATTCTCGAATTATGTGTATTTCCTGTCAGTTTGGCAATAATTAATGTGCAGTGTGTACTTAATCTGCAGAAACTTATCAAGAAATAAGTGCATTTAATCATTGTTGGGATGATCCTAAAGCATTTTAATATTACACTGTTTAGCTGGCAAACCTCTACAATTAAAAAAAATGTTTGATTCAATTAGGTAATTTAAAGTTTCCTCTTGTAGTTTTTAAAACAGGAATTGTCGCTTTTCAGAAAAAAAAAATATTTTTCTTGAGAAATCTGGATGGTAGTTTTTTGTGGTTTCTCCCTTCTTTGGACTCCCAGAGCTCTCACTGTCTGATCTATTCATTTCTCACCTTTCAATGTCTGCTTTCATGTGCTGTTAATTCTCTTTTTATGCCCTAACCTGACCAGACTGTAAACTCCTTGAAGGTAAGACATCTTCCATACTTCTTCCATATTTCTTTATTTGTCTAAGTAACTAAATCAGCAGCTTGTCAAATTATTGTTGTAACAATATTTTCTGTATTTAATCATATTTAATGATCTAAAGCATTTCTTTTTAAAAGAGTGAACTCCACCTCAGCCTATTTTAATATCATAAAATCATCTTGAAATGTATTATGTTTGCCACTCTCTTTTCTAAAATGACCTGGCATTGTTCAGCACAGTAGCTGTAGTAAAGTGCTTCAGTACTGGGCTCTGGACGTACAAGATGGTTTGTGTATTACACCAAGCAAGACCTATTCGAATCAGTGTTACTGGATCAAATGAGCTTCATTCCAGTACACAGGATCAGATTGTGTCATTTCTGTGTAAGTATAATTGGAAATTGGTTTTTTGTTTGTTTGTTTATTCATTTATTTATTATGAATATTCATGAGATACAAAGCTGATTGTTCCCCCTCCTGCCCATGATGTGGGGGCCAGACTCATACTGGATGAATATTCATGAGATACAAAGCTGATTGTTCCCCCTCCTGCCCATGATGTGGGGGCCAGAATCATACTGAGGGCATATCCATTACTAGAAATTATTTTGTACCTTTTGTCCCCTCCCAATTATCCCCCAACCTCCCTCCCATTTCCCCTCTCCCCTCAACTCCAATTTGTAGCCCGAGGAATGTTCCCTCCCTCTGCTGGATCATGGCACTACTGTGGTCTTTCTTTCCTGCCTTCCTTTCTCTCTTAGCTCCCACATTTGAGTGAGCACATGCAGGATTTATCCCTCTGTGCTTTGCTTGTTTCACTCAACATAAGTTTTTATGTCTGAGAGCTTTCCTCCACTGGAGAACGTAAGAGAGAATGCCCCTCTTATGTAGATATCTATTTATTTACTGCAATTAATAAAGAATTAATGAAGGTTGGCTTTCTGAAATACATTTTTGGAATTTAATTTTGGCCACCGATTGACCTTCAAGAGACAAATTCATGTTCTTAGATGTTGTGTATGTGTGTGTGTGACCGTGTATATATACGTGTGTTTTAGAAAAACAAAGCAATCATTTAGTGTCTAGGATGCATCATTTAAATTCTTAGAAATCCCATAATTGCAGATTTGTGGCATACATATTACATGAAGAAAAGAAAAATAACCCACTAACTTTTGAGGCCTTGCTTCTGTTCAGAATACATCACAGAAGAGTAAAGGGGGAGAGTATTGGTGGTGGTAGTATTGTTTTTATTTTTAGAAAAAGCAAGAGCTCAGATGAGAGTCTTCTTACATACACTGAGTCAATTTAGAAGTGGTATATGGTATAGCATAGGAAGTTTATTACAGATGTGAAATTATACAGTACATACCAAGGATAAATGTTTATTCATATTCTGAATTTAACCCACCAACATTTAAACGTTGCAGTTGGAAGTGAGTTTGCTGTTTTGGCTTGTGGGCCTGAAATTCTCCCTACACTGCCATGTGGAACAGAGACAGCTATGGAAAATGTGGAAAGATATCCAAGCTCTCTCCTATCCTTCTGGGCAACATACTTGATTCCAATTTATAAAAAATGAGTTAAAATTTCTGCAAAAATAAATGACCTTAGTCATATTCAGGTCTTGTTTTAGCCTTTCCTAGGATGGAGGAGATGATAAAGGATATCTGTCAAGGTCCTGCAGGGGACAGAGGTACACTCAGATGGGATGCTGAAGAGAAGTTAATGATGGGTCTGTTAGCAAAGGTGTAGGCAGATCAAGAGAACCAATAGATTTGGAGGTATCAGGGGTTGCCAACAGTGGGAAGTAGTTCCTACCTCTGGGCCTGACAAGGTAACAGGAGGAAATTGTGTTGCTGGAGCCTGGGGACAAGAGAGGAGCTGAGACAGTGGTAGTCGTGGAGGGTCCCACCTGCTGCCTGAATTGCAGCACCAGAGCAAGGAGAAAGCAGAGGAAGAAATACCTCGGTGTCTCCCTCCTCCCTGCATCCCACTGACTGATCCCACAGAAGCCAGAGGCCGGGGAGTCTAAGCAATGCAGTTCGTAGAGGCCAACCCTGGCACTGAGGAGACCCCTGGGAGAAGCAGAGATCACCCCCATCAGAAAGTCAGATCTGCCCTTCAAAACCTGGGGGTTATGAACAGTGCTTTTTCGTTGGATTGACTGGGGGGTAGGAAATGCCGGGGATGGTTTGGCTCATGTGATCTAAACAAACAAAAAAAACCCCTAATATTAAAATATGATTTGTATCCCTAAAAAATAGAAAATAAACAGGCAGCCACGTGGACTGATGGTTAAGAACACCTGCAGGGGAGTGAGACAGTCCAAGTTCAACCAAGCTTCCCCCTTACCTGCTGGGCTGTCTAAGGCAAATTTCCCTCTGAAGCTCTGTTCGCCCATTTTTACAGCAGGGGTAATAATTGTGCCTACCCCATGGAGTTCCTGGAAGGCTGAAATGGAAAGGTCATTGTAAAGTGCTTGGCCTGGGCTCAGTAAGCATAGCTGCCAGCTGCTAATACAAACTGCAGAGAGGAAGGCTCCGTCTTGGCTTGTGGTGCTGTCTGGAAGATGTCCTCTCTGCACAGGGAGTGTGGGTGAGAAAGGCAAGAGGGCTTTATGTTTATTAAAAGGAGGCACAAGTGGGATTCATCCCAGGGAAGCAAGGTTGGTTCAACATACGCAAATCAATAAATGTGATCCACCATATTAATAAAATCAAACACAAGGACCATATGATCATCTTTATTGATACCGAAAAAGCATTTGATAAAACCCAACACTCATTCATGACAAAGACCCTTTATAAATTAGGTATAGACGGAAAATATCTCAGCATAATCAAAGCCATATACAATAAACCCACTGCCAATATCATCCTGAATGGGGAAAAACTGAAAGCTTTTCCTTTAAGAACAGGAACCAGACAAGGATGCCCACTCTCACCACTCCTATTCAACACAGTATTGGAAGTATTAGCCAGAGCAATCAGAAAAGAGAAGGAAATAAAGGGCATCCAGATTGGAAAAGATGAAGTCAAACTGTCCCTGTTTGCAGACGATATGATCCTATATATCGAACAGCCCAAATCATCTACAAAAAAACTCTTAGAAGTGATAAAAGAGTTCAGCACAGTTCGGGCAACCAAAGGAAAAATAGACAAATG
>NW_007732685.1:169187-186091 GCF_000696425.1 Galeopterus variegatus
GATATAACAACCACAATTTTTTTTGAAGTTCTTACAACAAGAAAATGGAGGGGACACACTTGGGTGGGAGGGGGGAGAGGGAGGAGGGAGGGAGGTTTCGGTGATGGGACACAATAATCAACTACATTGTATATTGACAAAATAAAAATAATAAATAAAATAAATAAAAAAATAAAAGGAGGCACCCGCCCCCTTACAACTGAGTGAGAGGCTTACTTATCTCTCCAGTGCCGGTAGCCTTGGGGCTAGGAAGTAGGAAGCAGAGAAAGTATCCGAAGAAGGATGTTGTGTAAGTTTCCTACCAGAACAGGGCTGGAGCTGGAGCTGTGCAGAGATACATGCAGCTAAGAGTAGATCAGAAAGAAATCAGGGTCTCTTGAAAAAAAAAAAAGGATCTAATAAAAGAATTGCAAATGGAGTTCAGCCTATTAAGTTAGTCCATTCTATTTGTATAGTTTTAAAAATAAAAACTGGAAGCAGGTTGGATGAGCATAATGCACTAGCAGACTTGGGAATTAAGGACAGAATTTTGCTGTAAATTCATGAAGTCATGGCACAGTTTCATTATGAACATGCTCAGTTTCCACCACTAGCATTTTCCTGGCCAATTTCTTCTCCAGCCCTAGACTTCTTCATGGTTTTCCAATTTATGCCCCACCCCCACCCCAACCTATGTGCCAGCCAGCCAGAGGCAGTGTCTTCTGTGGTGGTGATCTCTGGGTTTTCAGCAGGAATGGATAAGAGTCAGGGACAAGATGAGTGTCTTGTCAAGGGACTAGTGAGAGCTAGTGAGAAAGGGCTAGATGATAATAAAATACACTGTGCTATCGAGTGTGGCAGTCCTTGATATTTTGAAGATTACCTGGCCTTTGACAACCAGTAGGTTTGACTACCCTGCTATAAGAAAGAATTAAAATACATCAGGGCCGGCCCGGTGGCGCACTGGATAAGTGCGCCGCTTGGGAAGCGCGGCGGCGCTCCCACCCGAGGGTTCGGATCCCACATACAGACCGGTTCCCGCTCACTGGCTGAGCGAGGCGTGGGGGCAACGCCGAGGGTTGCGATCCCGTTGCCGGTCCCCGGTCCGGTACGGGGGCAACACTGAGGGTTGCGATCCGTTGCCGGACACGGAAAAAGACAAAAAGACAAAAAAAAAAAAAAATACATCAAAAAAGCCAAATGACAAATTCAGTCTCATAGTGTCTATTTCACTGAATGAGATGAGTGCAGAAAATTTTGGCAGATAGAGTTGTGGCCATTTGACATCACAAAGCCACAATGGTGAGAAATTGGAAACATTCTTCTTCTTGTAATTCTGTTTGGAAAGAAACTGTTTTAGGAAATTGTTCATCAGACTTCATGCTTGACACATCTCTGTCCCTAAGCGTAGGGTCAAAAGACTAGGATGGAGAGAGAAAGACATTGCAGAAATAGCCCTCTGTGTGTGGACAGGGACCTTGTGCACAGCGTATCTGTTTATGCAGTGATTGTATTGTCTCTAAGGCATTATTGACATCTGGAATGAGTCATTTACTAAATGTGAGACATAGTTATCTTAATCAGTGGATACCTTCAAAATAGGTTGAGTTTCATAGTTTTGAAAATATCGATGACATAAAATGCACCTAGAAGGGCACTCGGAATTCAATGGTAAATGTTTCGACAGCGGTCAGGAACAGAGTATGCCTTCTTTTCAGAACCATCTATTTAGTGCTGTGGTGCTCACAGGAGTGGAATGATATAGAGTCACTCGTGCGTTCTCTATCACTGTGGTGGGCCTTAGAGAAAAGCCTATTGCAATATCATGGATTCATTCTGAAAATAGAACCAATTCCTAAAAAGCCAAAGGTTGCATATGAAAAACCTACACACAGCTCTTGCTGAAGGCTGTCTCCTGACCTCACGCGTTATTACTAGTTGGGTGTAAGAGATCTGTTAGTGCCCAGAGAGGAGCCGTGGACATGGGAAGCTGCCAGTAAGTGCTTCTTCACTTGGACACAAACTCTGGAGATAAAGGGCCTTTCGCTATGCTATATAGGGGCTCCAAATCTAGTCATTTCTGGCTGCTTTCTTTGCTTTTCCCTTTTCCTATTTTTGAGTTGCGACAGCCAGATCCTAGTCATGCTAGTTAGTAGTCTGTCAGAGCCTGCACATGTCAGGTAAGGTGCTTTGCAAATCCTGGCTGGGGAGGAGACTTCCAATAAGCTGCTTTGGTTTTTTCCATTTTAATCAGATCCAGCAGCTTGTGACTGACTAGTCACATGGATATTGTGAACGGTGGAGACGATTTGCCTCGGTGGAGCCTTGCACTGAGAATGTGGTATGATGGCTGGTGCAGACACTGCTAAGGAGAGTCCCACTTGGTTTTTCCCTCCATTTTGATAGTGGTCACCCCGTTGGTCAATTAAACAGGTGTGTACCAGCATTCGGCTCTGCTTTGGGAGGTGCTGAAGAGAGTGAAGCTGCAGACGAAGACTGAGGTTTTGGGAACACACCACCAGCTCCACTAGGGGGGGTTTCCACTGGGATTCATGCCTCGCTTTCACTCCACTGAAGCCAGAGGACACCCAGTTGGAGGAACCATGGTGGCTTCTGCCATGAGCAGCAACAGTTAGCAGCCACTTGCCTCCGAGGGAAGGCGAGACAGCAGCTCCTCCTGAAGAACTTCTCTGTGATTCTCTCCTCGCCCCTTTACAGATTGCAAACTGCTCTTCCACAGAAAGGTTGCCTGACCCTACTGTGTTTGCCTCTGCAATGCAAGCAGGGAAAGATGGCTTTTGTTAAGGCACAGACTCCCAATGGATATGGTTAACTAGTCTTTGTAAGAAAACACTTCTTCATGAAAAATGTTTGACATATAAACCAAAAAGTCTCCTTCCTTCTCGGAATGCTCAGAGTGAACACAATATCTCAACCCTTTTACCTCTTCCTTCCTCTTCTTCCCCATTATGCACAGCCTGGCAAAGTCCTGCTCATCCTGCAATGCCCAGCTCCAGGGTCCTCTCCTTGGTGAAATTTCCCCCATCACCTTCCCATTCACCCTTTCCAGTGGTCTCGCTCCTGCCTTGGGCACCCACAGCCCATGCACACATCCTTTCTATGGACTCCCTTCAACTCCATTCCCTGTAGAAGTGGGGGCTGCTTGAGGGAAAAGACTTTGTCATCTCTGTGTACCTAGTGCCTAACTTGGGATCAGGAACAGAGTGATGGGTAAATGTTTGTTAAACGGACCAGTCGGGAAATGTACAAATGATGTTTTACAAAGGCCCAGGTGTGCAAATACACGATTCTTCCTTATAACGATGCTGCTGAACACTGATAAACAGAGGTTGCGAGCACAAACAGCCTCAGACAGGAGCTAACTGTTAAGGAAAGGTTTATTTTAATATTTGGTTTCAGATTCTGGTAGTGGAAGCAGGAACTTTCACATGCTGCAGTTAGGAAGACAAATGTCCCACTGTGCAAACAGCAAGAGGATGTGACTCTGCCACCAGCATGCAGCACAGCTGTCCCCGATCCCATGAGGACATGCAACACTAAGATAGCAGCGGGGGACAGGGAGGGGGTCTATTCTTCTTGCTCTGTTACGTAACGTAGACACTTTCTCTTTGAGAAATCACTGGGACCACTGGTTGTATGCCTTATTCTTAACCCTTTTATTATAGACCTCTGATGCTCTCACCCACCCTGTCACGGGGTAACAGGAAGGCTTTCCATCCTGCATACATTTGTTTAAGCATTTGGTGTCAAAGTGGTAAATCCATGCTAATGCAGAGTTGACTGTGAGCTTTGAGACGGCGTGGCGCTGTGGGGAGGCATTGCCCTGCCTGCTGGGTCCCTCCTCTTTCTCCTCCTTCCTGCACAGAAAAGACGCGCTTCCTGAGTTGCTTTTGTTTTCTGTCACCCTGTGGTGTGGTGTGGTGTGGTGGATGAGGCGTCTGAAGTGTTGCTGGTGCATGTGTTTGTGATCTTTAGAAATATTTTCTCTGTAAGAAGTTCTTTTTAAAGCGAGTGATAAACCACAGAGCATCGAAACCCAGGAGAAAAGCAGAACTGGAGGCCCCGAGTCCCTACTACTGCCCCGTCAGACAGCCTGACCCGGCCCCTCTGTTTTCACTTGTCTCACAGTAAGAAGTGAGATTTAGGTTGGTTATAGGTGAAGACAGACTTATGCCTACAGAGACCCAAGTAACAGGCTTAACAATGTGATGTAAATATATTTAATTCTTATGATAAAATATGATGACCACTGGGGGTACATAATATTGGTCATAATTTATTCTTGTGGGATACAAATGAATTGGCCAACTTTGAGCAAGGTACACTCCTTTTTGGCCCTCAGATTTCATATCTGTAAAATGAGGTAATGCTACCCACTTCACAGTGCTGTCTGAAAATCCAGTGTGATAATGTATGGGAAGTCCCAGGACATAGCAGGGCCCAGTCCGAGAGGCAGGATTTGACAATGGAACAGTGTGGCTTTCAGAGTTTCACAAAGCTGGATTTGAATACTCGGCTCTGCTACATATTAACAATGGGATTATCAGAAACCTCACTCTTCCTCAGTTTACTCACATGAAAAATGGGACTAATAATACTTTTGTAAGCTTGTTCTGAGTATCTAATAATGTTATGGAACGGACTTCAGCAGAGAAGCAGTCGGCACTCAGAGGGTTGGAGAATCAGGTATTTTATTATGCTGGTGGGCCCAGATGAGCTAGCGCTTCAAAATCTGAGCCTCGAGTTTAGGTCTTACACAGTTTATATAGACGGACTCTTCTGGGTTCTTTTAAGTTTTGTTCTCTCAGCATTCATGTAGCCAGTACAGTAGTCGTTGTGATAAGCAAGCACGTTTACAAAAGCAGGAGTAGAGCACGTGATTACCAGTGAAGCTGATACAATAAGCAGGTTCTACTCTAAAGGCAAAACAAGCTACTGAAAGAATTAATTTTGAATTTTTCCAACAATAAGACACTGCATATGAAACATCTAACAAAATAATGTCATGAAAGGCTGTTGATAAAGGTTAAAGTATCTAGATCCGTATAATATATGCCCAAAATTGTCTTTCAGCACAGGGGTGTCACCTTAAATCTTATTTTATACAAAGTCACTCCTACTATTGGGTTACTCAGTTACTTTATTTTGAACTTGAACTACTTTCTGGAAAAGACACAGAGACCTGAAATTAACTTAATCAATGATAGTTTTGCCCCCTTATAGAGGTCACTTAATGGAATAATTAAAAAAAAAAAAAAAAGAAGCTAAGAAATGTAACCCAGATATAGCCACAATTGCAGGTGTTAAATGTAATTATAAACTAAGTTTTTAATTTTTTTCTTTTTTTTTTTTCCTAATTCAAATGATGTAAAAATGTATACAGTGAAAACCAAGTCTCCCTGCCTGTCCTGCCCATCAGCTGCCCAGATCACTATGGACAGGCACAACCTCAACCCCTGGCAGTTTCTTCCAGAGCTGTGTTATGTACTATAAACACTGGGATTTTCCTCATTTTTAAAGTTTAGCATCTTGGGAAGCTTTCCATATCAGCCACCTCATTCTTTTTAGTGCCTTCATAGTATTCCACAGCGATTTTTTAAAAGATCACTTTAAAAAGCCACATAGCAAGTGGATATGTGGTGGAGACCACCTGCAGGTCTCATGTTATGTGAGTGTGTGGCTGTGGGAGGAGAAAATGTGCAGTGGCCACATCATATAGAGACTGAAAATGTTTTTCTTTCAAAAGTTTAAGAAACCAGCCAGCATGATGTGTTTTGAAAAAAAAAAAGTCGAGATATACATACAGAATTTAAATAAAATTTTCCCATGAAATGTCAAATGATGAAAGCAATATTTCTAAATTTGTGTTATTTTAAAAATGATTTTATATGTGTATGTATAATCGAATTAATGAATTAAGTATTATGAGTAGATATCTGATAATTTTATTTATATCACTAAAAGTTTATATATTCAGAAACCTTTCTTGGAGATCTTCTCATTAGGAAAATGGAGGCTGCCTTCTGCTGGGGGTTACTTAGGGAGCCCCCAATATTTAGCAGTTCTTTTCTGAACTAACATTAATCAGACATAATAATGCAGCCACAGACTAAGATTTATTACTAAGGGCAAACAGGAAGGCTGTGGGCCAGGTGGGCTTGCTAACCACTGAGCCCCAGAATTAAGCAGGGTTACCTGTCCTCCAGATGCTGCAGAGCTAGACCACCAGGAAGGCCACCCTTCACCACCAGGACAGTGCCCCCCAGGATTGGCACAAAGCCAAAAGACAAATCACTTCCATCTCCCCAGGGACACAATACAGGCCCAGACAGAGGCCAGGAGTTCACTTACTGAGTTTCCTTCACCAGCCAGGAATGGGGAAGACCACTACCACCGGGTACTTTGGCGTGAAGCACGTGCTTATTTAGACTAACTCTCACCACATGTATGAAGCAAGTAGGCTATTCTGTGGCATAAGAAGTGTCTGCTTGTTCCCTTAGGGCAGGAAGGATGGCTTTCCCAGAGTCACTGGCCCCAGCGTGGTACCTTTTAACTTCACCAAACAGCTCCAGGCAGAAGGTCCCTGCACAGGCAGAATGCAACTGCTCCAAACTGAGAACGTAAGGAGCCATGGAGCTTTATACCAGGAGCACATCTACAGCACACCTAGCCCAATTTCTGTTCTTACAGATGAGAAAACTGAGGCCCATCTGGGTTGAGGTTGAGGGAGTGGCCGAAAATCACCCAGTGAGCTTGGAGTGGAGCTGGGATGAGAAGTCCAGTGCTGTCTCCCAGGCTGTGCTTGGCTTCTTGACCAGAGCAGGGTTTTCTGCCCTTGCCCGTAACCCCATCACTAGAGTTCTCTTCTTCACGTGGGGAGGTATGGCCAGCAACCCTCTGACTGTCAAGTTCCACTGCAGCTGGGTCTGTTTCAGCCTGCAAGACAAACAGCGATCCAGCAAACACAGGCCAGAGTGAGTGGCTGCTGACGTGCCCGTTCTTGGTATGAATTACTACAATTACATTACCCACACCAATTGTTATGAACAGTGCCAGTTGTGAGCAATGACTGTGCTAAATCAGAAAGCCTATTTGTTGCCAGACCAGTATGAAGCTGACAAGCCAGGCCTAGGAGTGGGCTGAATGTCTCTTTATTGATAATTAAATCTGGGCAAGAATCACACACAGTTCCTGATATGCAGAGAGCCCTTGAGGAGGAACAGGGAGGGAGGGATGGATGGGTGGCTGGCTGGATGGATGGTGGAAGAGAGGGAGGGAGGAAGGAAGGATGGGAGAAAGGGCATTTTAGTGAGATTTCACTGTTTTTATTTTAAAAGATGGCAGAAAATTGAATAATGTCGTGAGTTTTCTTACTTCTCTAGAGCTGTTTTCTACAATGTTCAAACCATGTTATGTCATTGAAGCAGACCAGAAATAAGAAAGAACTGAAAATTTCACTTCTGCTTCTGCACTGCTGATTCTCCTGTGTAACTAAGGCCATCGGGAGAAGAATCAATAGGCTCTGAAGTAAAACAGATCTGGATTTGAATCCCATTTTTTCACTAATCATGTTACCTTGGGAAAATGACTTAATCTCTTTGAGTTTCACTTTCCTCTTCTCAAAGAGATAAAAACACTTACCTTACGGGACCTCTGCTGTGTGCTTCCCTAGCACCCTGAACTTTGTCTGTCATGACAGGTTTTATAGTTTATTGTAATTACTTGTTTAATGTTTGTGTGCTTTCGTTGCTGGACCAAAGACACCTTGAGAGCAGGGATTGCATCTGCCTTGCTCACAGTTACGTCTTTATCACGTAGCACAGTGTCTGGCACATATGTATTTGCTGAAAAGATGGATGGGTGGATGGGTGAATGGATGGTTGGATAGATGGATAGATGGGTGAATGGGTGGAGAAATGATTCAAGAAAACTGTAAAGATTTGAGATAATGTATGTAAGTGGCCTACCCCAGAAAATCTGGAACATACCAGGTACTCAAAAATTCCTTTCCACTTTTGCTCAAAGAACTCACCTCCTCTTCTCTCTCTGTACTTTAGGACTATTTCTTTTTTTTTTTTTTTCCTGACCGGTAAGGGGATCACAACCCTCGGCATGGTGTGGTCTGCACCACGCTCAGCCAGTGAGCGCACCAGCCATCCCTATATAGGATCCGAACCCGTGGCCTCAGCACTACCAGCGCTGCACTCTCTGAGTGAGCCACAGGGCCGGCCCCAGGACTATTTGATTCTGCATATAATATGGCCAAAAAATCTTTCTTTGCTTACCAGTAGCGACACTGCCAGGGATGTGATTAATGGGTTGCTTTCATGAGAATTTAGTCTGTCACTCCACAACCGTTCTGTATCTGAAGAGGCACAAAAGCCCACAATGAACTCAAGACACACCGAAAGATATAATAGGAGCAAAAGGTGGCTTTTCTAAGTGGCAGGCATGGAGAGCTGGCTGGAGGTACATTTTAATTGTCTCCTTCTCCAAGAGACAACCTCATCAGTAAGGAGATGAACAAAAGAATAATTATCAAGAAATAACTGAGTAAAATAATCTCTTCCTCCCTAATCCCACAGTATTTCAGTTCTAATTTTGCTTTGTCACATGCTGCTTTCTACACTTGTGTTATGGTGACATCTACATGTGGCCAGCGGCATGTTGCCCAGCAGGCAGGCAGTTAGTGCTTGTTGAATGAATGAATGAATTGATGTCTTTTTGCATCTCCTAACTGATTCCTACAGTTAGATTCTGCTTCTTGCTTTTATATCCACACCCATGTCTAGTGCAATATTTTGTACCAAATAGGCCATAAGCTCTAGGTAAATATTTGTTGGATGAATAAATGAATGCCCAAAAGGGCTTCTGGAGGAAAGCCAGAGAGACATTCCTCTGATGAAGAGATTTGTAAAGGGGCAGGCAGATGCTGGAAGGGAGACTGTCTGGAGAGAGAGAAGGGACGGCGTGGTGGTCAGCTTGTCTCTAAAGAAACAGCAGAAGAGGACGTGCGTGAGTGACGAGGGAGGAAGTTACCCACTAGGAGAGCAGCTCCATCATGCTGGCAGAAAGCTGCATTTTGTAGAAACCTGGAACCGATAAGTAGGGAGAGGGCCCTGGGAAAGAAAGAGACCAGCGACATGGCCAGTGGTTTGGCAAAGGTAATGAAGACGATGACCAAAGGAGCTCCTGTGCTTTTTATCTCATCTCTCTTTATTGCCACTGTTCACCTCCATGTCACCGCCAAACCTCCCACTCACAAGGTGTTTTCTCAATTTCCATTCACCCTTCATCCCCCCAACTGTGGCTGCTGCCCACACTCCACTGCAAGATCATCACAGCTCCTTGTCGCTGCAGTCATGCATCACCCCACGCTTGTCACCCGGAACACCTTCTGATACTGCTCACCACTTCCCCCTTTAAATGTCTCTTGCTCTGCCCTTCACGTCACCCCATCTTATGGTTTCCCCTCATCTCTCTGCTCTCTGCTCACTCTCCTCTTATGCTCATCCCTTAAATGTTGGTGCTTCTCTGTTGAAGGCTTTCTTTCCTCACTCTGAGTTTTCATCCTGTGTCGCGTTGTCTGCTTTAGTGGCTACAGCTGCCATCTGTATGTTTGGGCTGCCATTCCTAGATCTCCAGCCCAGGTCTCTTTTCTGGACTCCAAGCCTCTTATACGTGTTCACTTGGCAATCCCATAGCCACCTCTCTCCAGCAGGGGAAAGCTGAGTGCATTGCCTCTGCCAAGCCTGCCTGTGCTCTGGTCTGCCCCATCTCCATGAATGGCATCACCATCACCCAGCTGCTTAAGCCAAAACCCATTCATCTTCCTCTGCCCAAACCACAAGTCATTTTTCTTCCCTCCCTCCCTGTCCGTATCCAATTCATTACCAAGTCCTGTAGATTCTATTTTCTCAACTTCTTTCAAATCCATCCCACTTTCCGCATCTCCACTGCCAGTATTTGAGTTCAGATCATTCGTGTCACCTTCCTAGGTTACTGGCCAGTCCCTTGATGCGTATCACTGCCTCGATCTTCCCTCTCTCCCATCTTCTCTTCCTCCAGTTTCATACTGTAACTGGAATGATCTTTCTAAAATTCATACTGGGTCTTGTGTCCTCCCCGCTTAAATTTTTTCTTAACTTGATTTTAAAAGCCTTAATTATGTGGCCTCT
This sequence comes from Galeopterus variegatus, assembly GCF_000696425.1. Classification (NCBI taxonomy): domain Eukaryota; kingdom Metazoa; phylum Chordata; class Mammalia; order Dermoptera; family Cynocephalidae; genus Galeopterus; species Galeopterus variegatus. The sequence continues at coordinate 179,366 of NW_007732685.1, forward strand.
ACTGACTTCTCTAGTTTAATCCCCAGCCACTCTGGAGCACCCCACCCACCCACACCATAGTCTATTTCAACCAGCAAGCAGAACTGCTTCTAGCTCTGAGTGCCGTACTTCGCGTTGCCTGTGTTCCTGCAGACCACAACTTTGTCTGTGTGTCACAAAGGCATTGCTGGCCCTTGGCTGCTGTAGCAGATGTCTGGGTATTAGAGGACCTCTTTGACTAGGCTCAGTGTGCTGTAGGACCAGAAGTTACTCATTCTTCTCTTTGTCTCTGGGGACTCTAGGCCTTGTTGTTGGATTCTATTCCTCCAGGACTGCTCTTGAAGGAGCCCTGGACAGGGCTGCACAAGTTCAGAGGTGACTGGCCAAGGCATGGGAAAGGGCCTCACCTCCCCAGTGCTATCCAACCTTCCAAAGGTTGGGATGTCCTGCCATAGATCCTCTTCTTGAACAGCCTCTTGCTGTATCCCTCAACACAATGCAGGCTTTGAGTCTTTGCCTGTCTTTCACTTATCCAGCCCTTTACTGAGCACCTACTATGTCCTGGAACACAGCAGTCAGGGCCATTCCAGTTGTGCCATTTGTGCCCAGCTAAGGGGATGAGTGGGTGCCGAACCCAGCCTGGGCTCCCCTTGCCAGGCCACATGCTCTGGCTCAGGGCTCTGTCCCCCAGAAGAAGCATCTTCTTCACACACAGGTGCTGTCCAGTTGCCAAGCTGGGCATATACATAAAAGGAACACCTCTTCCTAACTCACAAAATGTCCCTGATGGGCTGAGGGTGATGCATGCATCAGAGAAGATAATTGGGTTGTGCTGTTACAGTGCTCTCTGTCCAGCCTGGGGAGACGAAATACAAACAAAGAAATATACAAGTGTGCAGTAGATGTCAGGTAGTGAAAAAGATCTACAAAGAATGAAAGAGAGTATCTGGGAAACCACTTTAGATTGAATAATCCCGGAAGATCTCTATAAAGAGCCAGAACATTCAAGCCAAGATCTGGATGATAAGGAAACCGGCCGTGTGGATATAAGAGGGAAAGGAGTTGTACGATCTCTGAGACTAGAATGATCTTCATGTACTCAGAGACTAAAGGAAAGGCCAGAGTAGTTGAGGTATAAGGAGCAGGAGAAATAAACGGGATGACCAGGGAGAGTTGGCCAGGGGCCCATACCTGCCTGTTCACTGAGGGCTGCCCAAGGTCTGGCTCCTTGTATTTATTCAATAAATACCTGCTGAATGGAAGAATCTCATCATAACTCTGTGTAAGAATAAGTGGCCCAGGACAGAGCTCTGTGTGGTCCCAGTGCCCTCTACTGACCACAAGCTCCAGCCCAGGGCCCTGGATATCTTCATCATCTTCAGAAAGTCTCTGCCTGGCTTTGTCCTTAGGTCCCAGCCTGAAGGCCCTGCAATGGTTTCTGGAATTTGTCTTATTAACTGTTCTCTGCAAGTAGGACTCAGTTTCAAAAACCCCTGACATGAGATCCACAGTCAGACGCACATCAGGCCTTTATCCCTTACTCACGTGGAGTTTCCAAAGAGAATTCATGGATGTCTAATTTCTCCAGGGAATGCAGGGAACCTGTGTGAGTGACATGCGTTAGCAAGAAAGCTCCCTAACAGCCTTCACATCCCAGTGTTTTGCAGCAGTTAGGATGATCTCCAGGTACTCTCGCAACTCAGGTCTGGCACCATTTGACTGTGATGGGCTGACAAGACCATAACCACGGGCTGCGTGCTGTGGCCTCTCACCTGTTTCTAAAGGCCCAAGGCTGGGCATAGTGCATGTGTCGAAGACATATGGCAGTGTATGCACAGACACGACACACTATTCCTACAGCGGCGGTTTGCTTTCATTTGGATCCCAACCCTTCTGGGCCCATTAAGCTAATCACTCAACAAGCTCTGAACTGTCACCTCATTGTGAGGCTGTTCTATGCTTGATGAAAAACCTGTTTTCACCCATCTTCCCTGGAAAAAGCCCACTGCAGCCCATTTGCAAATGTGTGCATCAATAAATCAAAAGTGACAGCAGAGACCTAGCTTTTCTGGGAGAGGGGATGGCACAGGGAGGGCCAATCCTTCCACCCTTTATTTTCCAAATGACCCCTCTGATGCAGTATATGCAGCTTTACTGGAAATATTCTAAAGGACAGGTCATGCCCAACTTCCTCGGCAGGCTATTCTCTGCATCGGTGAATTTTTCACTTGGGTCCTTTTCCAAAGCCCCTGCATGTGATTTTCTGTTAGTCTAGTCGTCTTCCACTGAGCCAAGCAAAGGAATCTGGTCCTTCTTGATGTTTACAGGTATTTCCTCTTCAGTTGTCACTTACCCAAGTGGAGCACATGTGTTCTTTAATTTTTCTTCATTAATCAGTCCCCACATTCCTTTACACTTGCTCCTCAGGTGCTTCCATCAAATCAAACGTATTTCTGGAGCTAAAAATGCCTGGAAGAATACAGCCTTCCAGCTGCAGCTACCAAAACGTGTGGGATTTGTGTATCTTCACCTTGCTCCACGGCCATATGTTTCCACAGCTTCACTCCCAGGAGCGTCTGTGCTTCCGTTTTCTCCCCTGCAAATGCATTCTTGGTCTGTGAATTTTCTAATTGAGTCTTAAAGGCATCAAAAATTAAAATGTGTATTGATGACAGCCAGTGTTGGTGAGTGAGAGTGTGGGAGAGTAAGCAGTCTTCTCCATGTTGTAGTTACGATTGACACAACTTTTTTGAAGACCGTTTTAATAATAGCTTTTAAAATAAAAAATATGCAGACCCTTCACCCAGTGCTTTAACATCCCCGAATCTGTACTACAAAGATAACACACCATTGCTGCATTGTTAATAGTAGCCAAAAATTGAAAATAGCCTTAACGTCCATCAGTTAGAAATCATTGCATAAATGAATTAAGTACATTTTGATATACTCACAATCAAAGACCAAGAAGCAGTTAAAAAAAAAAAAGAAAGAAAAGAAAATAACACATCTATGTGTACTGACATGGGAAAATGCCTAAGAAATACCATTCAATTCAAAAAACAAGTTGCAGAACAGTATATACAGGACCATTTTTATAAATTTTGATTCTACCTACTTACAGAACGAAATCTGGAAGGATTCACACAGATCTCTTAACAGTGCTTTTTTTCTGAGGTAGAGGACTTCTAAAATATACATTTTTCAAATATGAGACTGTCTCTGTTTTTCAACAATAAGTGTATATTTCTTTTAAGTTAAGTAAAAACAATAGAGGTACCCCATGATTTTTACCATGCTCTTGATTGAGACGGCTCTTTAAGACACACGCTCTGTTGTCCCCATCGTCCCCTCTGTCTGCCTCAGACATTGAAGAGCTTTCTATGGGCTAATCCCACAATTCTTTGTCTTTACCCTAATGTTATTTTAGCACGTAAAGTTTTCCTCAAGGTTGCTCTCAAATTTTAACCGGCACCTCCAGGCTGCTTTATCCAGCTTTTCTTTTTGAAAAAATATGTTCAGATTCTTTACGGATTATTTCATGTGAGTGGTCTTATTGCCTATTTTCATAAGATTGCGATCATTTTCTAAGCATCCATATCATTTTTCTCTTTTCCCCCCTCTTTAAGGAGAGGAGATATCTGTTTCCCAGCCTGCTTAGAATTGCTCATTAATGTTGATTTCACAGAATTTTTAAAACAGGGCGCAGGGAATTGGCATGGCCTTTGCTACAGAAACAACAGTCTCTGCTTTTTTGTCTCCATCCTCACCTGTTCCTGCACTGGTACTGCACGTGCTGTGTGCGTCCTTGTAAGAATTGTTTTTGTTGGGTCTTTTTACATCTACTTTATTTTCAAGGTGGTGATTTGGTTAGACAGTGTGTTAAAAACAAACAAAAAAAAAACATCTAGCACTTCTACTAATTTGTTTCTCATTTTAAAAAATTTTCAAACAAGCAACATGTAGAGAAAATTATAAAATGTAGGTAAGCAAAGGAAGAAAAAATAAAAATCACCTATTTTTTACTATGAGGTATAGCAGCTCTTAATAATTGGGTGTATAATAAATGTATACATAATTTCTATGTATATAAATATTTACCTTTTCTTAAAATTGGGATATTTAATAAATTGTTTTGTAACCTGATTTGCTTAATACCTGACAATGTAGCATGAATATTTTCTGTTATTAAAAATACGTAATTATAACAGCAAGCATCTATATGCCAGGCACCAGACTGAGCATTTTATTTTATTTTTTTCTCACAATTTATCTTATGTCCATCCTTCATTTAACTTTTTTATTGTACCTTTTATTTGGAGTAGTCCGTTTCTTTTTGTTTGTTTGTTTTCTGTTAGTCTCTTCACCTTTAGCTTTTTTCTATACATGGCTGTAATAAAATGGAGCATATTTGTTATTTTCTCTTTACAGACTTATGTTTACAGACTAAGCCTTTCATATATATTAACCCATCCGTATAGCATCCTCACAACAATGCTATATGTTGAGTATTATTATTATTCCCATTTTATAGATAAAAAACTGAAGCATAGAAAGATTAGACAAATTGACTAGGGTCACACAGCTAAGAAGTGGTAGAGCTAAGTTTTGAACCTAGACAGTCTAGCTTCAGAGGTTGAACTCTTGATCAAAAAGCTATAACCCAAACTGTCATTTTTGTGACTAAGTATATGATGATTATTTAACCACTCCCTTCTTTCTGTGCTTTCAGGTTCATTATTATACAGACAGCAGCAATGAACACCTGGTTCATATATGTGTGTGTGTGTGTGTGTGTGTGTGTGTGTGTATCCTGTACACATGTTCTGTTACTACCTTAGGCTAGATTCCCATGAATGGAATTGCTGGGTCAAAAAGTTGACACTTTTTTTAAAGATTAGGTGCATATTGGTCAGTGTTTTAAGCAGTATATTTTCTAAGCCTCTCTGATCCTTATAATATACTGCTCTTTTCTAAAAATGTGTGACTGTCTTTCGGGTTCAATGATAGATATTTTGGAGGGAGATTATGGAGCTTCTTGTTTTACTTCCTCTCCCCTCCTTTTGCATTATACCCATCTCTCTAAAATATTTAACAAAATTTTCAAAATCATGATGCCTTATGTTGTCAGTACTTCCAGTACCTTGGATCTCCTGGACTTTAACTATTAGACGGGGTCATAGATGGAATACTGTCCCACCATTTGACTTTAACGGCAATTTTTCATACTGCTAATTTTCTTTCTTTTCTCTATTCTATTTTTTTCAAACTTCACAAGAATTGAAGTAACAAATCTGGTGTGTAATCATTTTGGTTTCTTGATTTCAGTATATGGAAATGAGGAGCATCTGCTTGGAAAGGATGAATGATGCTTCAGAGGTCTGAAGACAAGGCTCCCCCGCTCTGCCTCTAACTTGTTTCGTGACCTTGAGGAACCCACTTAATTGTTTCAATTTTCCTCAATTGCCAAATGAGGAAGGGGAACTCAATGACCTTGAAAACCTATTCCAGGTTAAAAAAAAAAAAGTGTTAGGCTACCCAAGGGTATAGTAGATAGTTAAAAAGTATAATGTGAAATCGGGGCAAATAGTGTGTGTGTTGGTGGCAACTAAAGATTTGTTTCAACATATTAAAAATATTTCGTGCTTTGTCGCTTGACCAAGGCCTCCTAACAGTGTTCTTTAATGGTTTGTGAAACGTGTCTCTAAGGCCAAGGTAATTATAGTTGTTCTGCTGAAGCGTGACAAATTCTCACTTAGAATTCTTTTATGGGAAAGAAAACCCTTCCATGACAACAGCACTGGAACTTAATTACAGGCTCCAGATCTGGGGGCAAGAATAGAGACTGCCACTGGCTGCGGCCAAGAGAGAGAAGACAAGTGCACAGGCCCACCTGGGAAGAATCAGGACAGACTGATGGTGACATACCAAGAACACAATGACAGCATTAGGGGGCTTCACTGAGAACCTGACATTTGCCGGGCATTGTCCCGGGAACTTCACACACACGATCTCATTTAATTCCCACAGTAACCCTAAGAGATAGGTTATGAGATACGTACTTTTATTTTTTCTGTTTTAGCAGGATGAGAGGCTCTTAAGAGAATCTAAATAATCTGCAGCAAGTTATTCAGCCAATAGTTGTCCAAGGTAGGATCTGAATGCTGAGAGTTTATTCATTTATTTAACACTTTTTTGTTTGCGGGGAGGGGGATGCCTGTTGTATGCCAGGTTTTGCGGGGGGGGCGGGATGCCTGTTGTATGCCAGGCACCCTTCTAAGGGCTGGTGATGCAGAAGTGAATAAGGCAAAATCCTGCTTGTTGGCTATTAGTTGGTTGAGACCAGTCATAACAAACTAACAATTCAATAAATAATTTCAAATAATAGTAAGTGCAAAGAAGAAAAGTAGTTAGCTGTTTTAGGAGAGTGACTGGGGTTGGTGGGGGCGGCTGCTTCACAAAAGCTAGCAGGGAAAGCCCCCGGGAGTGACAGTGACCTGAGCCCTGCACAATGGAGCACGTGAATCACGCACAGCTCTGTTAGAGAGCGTTTTACATGGAGAGAGCACAAGAGCGAAGGCAGGGGACTCAAAAGAGCCTGGCTTGTTCTGGGCATGCAGAGAAAGCCAGCATGGTTGGATGATCATTTGAACAGGTAAAATTGTCTGCAGTGAAGTCAAACAGGTGGGCAGGTGCCAGATGATGTAGGACCTTGTAAGCCACAGTAAGATGTTCATATTTTATTCCACA
>NW_007732685.1:186662-193655 GCF_000696425.1 Galeopterus variegatus
GGGACTCAAAAGAGCCTGGCTTGTTCTGGGCATGCAGAGAAAGCCAGCATGGTTGGATGATCATTTGAACAGGTAAAATTGTCTGCAGTGAAGTCAAACAGGTGGGCAGGTGCCAGATGATGTAGGACCTTGTAAGCCACAGTAAGATGTTCATATTTTATTCCACACCGTGGGGGGGGGATGCCATTGGAGGATTTTGCACAAGGGAATGTTATGACCAGCAGTCTCTATATGTGGCTTTCTTCACTTCTATGTTATTGCCAACAGGAGCAACTGGAAAGGGATAAATTATTTATGTAGCATGCAGGGCAGCCTAATGAAAGTTAAGTTAGGGGCCAGTGTTTCAGATGAAATAAAATTTTAGATTTTTACAGAATGACAAGCTGGAAATGGATGTTGAGAGGTCATCTTCTGAGTTTAGGTAGGAAGACCTTAGCAGATCCAAGTTGAGCATCTGGGCAGTATTTAAAGACCTGCATAAAGGGAACTTTGTCTTGGGACCTTCCCTCATATGTGGAAGGTGGTGCTGTAGGTTCTGAACATTCTTGACCCATTCTTGGTCTGGAGCTTGTGCTTTCCTCATAGAATAAACCTCATCCAAAATAATAAAACATTACAGCTTTGGGTAGGTGGCAGCTCAGGGATTTACATTTCTATACAATCTGTCTTGTATGTATGCATGTGTGTGTGTGTGTTGATCTTTATCTTTCAAAAAATGTTTTGTTTTGTTTTTTTTAAGATGACCGGCAAGGGGATCTTAACCCTTGACTTGGTGTTGTCAGCACCACGCTCTCCCAAGTGAGCTAACCAGCCATCTCTATATAGGGATCCGAATCCATGGCCTTGGTATTATCAGCACCACACTCTCCCAAGTGAGCCACGGGCTGGCCCTGAAAAAGTATTTTTGAAGATGCTGTCAGCATTTTGACATACAGGGCCTGGCTTTTCTGCTGAGGTGGCATTGTATGAATGGTTCTAGGATTCGCTTGTAAAGTCAGCAACTTGATATATTTTATTTAAATGTTCTTTATAAACAAACACTCATGTTAACCCTTTAAAACAGGTTTATGTCTCATAGGATGAAATTAATTGATTATTTAGGTTAAAAGCTCACTACAGTATTATAAGATATTGTTCTCTCACTTTGACAGAAGTATTAAGAATTAATGCCCTCATTTACTCAGCAAACTAAGTTTGAGTAACAAAATAAGCCATTCTCAATGCACAGTATTTGTGTGTGTGCCTCTGTGGCTGACTATCCACATGTAGGTTCCTGACAATACAGGCCTAACAACACAGATTCATTTGTCCAAAATGATCTTTGGAGGCATATAGTTGAGCACTGTCATACAGGGGACTCCAGAGAGCAAGATATTAATTATAAAAGAATTTAATTTAAGCTACACACCTGTAATTGAGTGAGATTTAGGGAAGGTTACAACTCTTGAGTCAGTTTTTATTTATAAATAGCACATTTGTTTCTCAAGGGGAAAAACATTCTTGAACTATCTCATCTCATGAGGTTAGAAAATTTCTAACAGGACAGGAGCACACAGATGGGGCAGTATGAGGACAGCCATGTGTGACCGTGGGAGTGCAGGACAACAGAACAGAGCTTCCTGGGGCTGAACTAGAGAACTGTTAGGGTTCCACTAGATCAACATCTGTGGTTTGGGGAAAAATGATTTCCCCCCTGGCCATTTAAGCTAGACTATGTTTTACGAATGCCTTATAGCTATGAGCTCAGAAAGGCTCTCATAAGAGAGTCAGAATTATGAATTCATCTGTCAGCACTGGGAATGTTGAGTCGACTGAACAAGCAGATTTTCTCCCATTGTCTGTTTTCTAGACTGATGAGTAACAATTTTACCCTCTCCATTTTGTTGAAACTCTTTCACTCTAACACTTCTGATTGCTGAGAGGTTTCTGGACATTTTCTAAGTCAGACATTGGAGTTAATTCAAGGAGATAATGCAACGCCAATTGAATCATCAGTGTCTGTTGTCAGACCTGTTATTTTAGGAGTTCAGTTGGTCGAGCTGCATAACTTTCCAGATTTAATGTTACATACTTGCCACTTTGCGTCTTGCCCTCAAGTCTTAATAAATGGGTTAAAGGTTTGATTGGAAACTGTGAGATAAATTATATGTTTATTATGCCAAGTTAAGTAAATACTGTTGGAAAGGATTACTGGAGGGTACAATCAAGTTAATTGCTTTAAAATCTTTTTTGATTTACTGGGCTCTATGAAAATGGTTGAGCAATTGATTCGGTCACAGTGAGTGAGTTGAAGAAAGTGGTCTGGGTCCACAAGGGTTTCTACACACACACCCTCCCTAACGCCTGGACTGTCCCATTAAACAAGAGAACGTCCCCCTGGGACTGAATGCCAGTCCTGCTGACGGACAGTCGTCCCTCCAGAGAAGACACATGTTGGCAGTTTGACGTTCAGGCTGACGGATTGATTTCTTTCTTTTTCTTCTAGATGCTGAAGAATACCAGCCTCCAATATGGAAATCGTACTGTGAGTACCCCAGATGAAAACCTCTTCCCAAGTCTTTAGCGGACCTGCCTTTGTGTGCAATACTTGCCGTTGATGCAGTACACACAAGTAGTCCCACATCACAGCACCGAAACCTCAAAGCTTTCTTTTGCCAGTGAGGAGAGACATTAGAGAGCATTCACTCAGCACCTCTCCCCAGGCCAGGACCTCCCGCATCAGGAATGCTTACAGAAGGGAGGTGTGCATGCTGGCTCTCTGCCTTGCAGTTTGGGGCTTTATTTTTATTTTGCTTTCTTGCACAGTTGGTTGGCAAGGGTGAGAGTGTTGTCTCCCATGAATTATGTTCTTGGCGGATCATCCTAAGGCTGTAATATCATATGACATTAACCGCTGAAAAATTAACCGATAGCAAAAAATGTTTGGTCACTAAGGGTGACTCCTTAGAAACAGATCATGCCTGATCATCAGTCACTCATTCAGTTCCCCCCACGAAGGCAGGCAGCTGTCATCACCTCTGTCCTCAGCATCATGTGCCCAACTCAGCACTTCTCCAGTGAGAGAGGGGAGGACTGTGGTAGGATGGAGAGCCGCTGTGCCAGCAGCCAGGGGGGCTGCAGGGCTTGTTCAGGCTCCACTTTGATAATCAGAATATTATTGTTATTGTTATTGATGTTGCCCGTTGAGAATCTGCCCCGTGCCAGCCACTGCACTAAGCCACTGGATCTCAAATTCTCACCACAGCCACCACAGACGAGCACTATTATTGTCTCCACTTCACCTAGAAGGAAAACAGGGCTCAGGGAGGCTAAGTAACTTCGTGAAGGTTTCACAAAAAGCAGTGGGGTGGCATTCAGAGTGGAACCCAGGAGCAGGCTTGACCCACTGCCTACAAGTCACGTAGACTTCCTTCTTTTATTTAAAATTTTATTGTTACAAAAGCAATACAAAGCTGCATAAAAGACAAACTTTAGAGAAATACAGAAAGCCGAGAATAAAAATGTCACATAATACACAAACCAACCCCACACCCCAAATTCCATTCCCCCTCCCCTTTCCCAATAGCTGACCTCTGTCAGTTTTGGAAGGCACAGGCTTCCAATTGTTTAAAAATCCATGATTAATAGTAAGGCATTTTCGCTGTTGTTTTGTTTTGTAAAATGGCTTTATGCTGTACTTGGTGTCCTTCACCTTGCTCGTTTCACTTCACAACTATCTTGTTTGTATCTTTCCATGTCAGCACATACAGAGTCTGTTCTTCCATCTGTGAAATAAGGGGGTAATGCTGGGTCTCTGAGGGCCCTTCCAATCTAATGCTCTGCATGCCGGTCTTCTATTTTAAAAGGCAGTGCTAATGACTTAGTAATTGGATGTTTTTGTTTGTTTGTTTCCTAATGGAGTGTAAAGTGCTCTGACAATAAATCAACAAAATATCTGCAATGAGAGGGCTGGCTGCTCTGTGACTTGCTGTGCCTTGCACACAGCCCTGCGCACAGCCCTGCGCACATTAACTACCCAATAAATATTTGTTGAGTGAATGCTGCTGTTGAGAGCTTTACTGAAGTGAAACGATGGCTTTGGCTCAAATTCATTTCTAAGAGACCTTGGACCCAATATATCTTTTAGCATTTCTATGTCCTAAAGAAGCCAGAAAAGTCATTGCTAACTACATTCACATTATCAATTAATTAATTATTAATTAAGTTCACATGATCAATTTTGCCCTAGTGTGTTGGTGTTAAGTTTGATTTTTGGATCTAACCAAATTGTTTGTTTGTTTGTTTCTAGAATCATAAAGCTTTAGATACAGAAGGGATGACCGAGGCCACTTAATACAAACCTAATGGCATATATGAAGTTCCTCTTTATTACACCCAACTGATGGTCACCCAGGCTGTATTTGAGGACCATTAGTGATGGGGAATTTCAAAAATGAGGGGAATATGCCATCACAGCATCAAAAACATATGGACCAAAGCCCTGCAGAACACCATTGAGAGAGAACTCTCCTTGGACTGTCTTGGATCCATGAATTCTTTGAACTTGAGTGTTGGCCAACTCATAAATGTACCTTACAATATTATTATCAAGCCCTTGTTCCTCCATCTTATTCCCAAGATTATCATCCATTCATTTAATCTTTCAGCAAGTACTTTCTGAATGTCAGAGAATAAGTATTAAGAATCGACAATGAATTAAATGTGGTCCATACTTTCCTCCAATTTACAGTCTAATAAGGTAGACAGATATAAAACAATAAATTTAAAATGCAAATGGATTCTAGTGATAAAATACTACTCCTCTCCCTACTAGAATTAGAGAAGACTTTGTAGCAGAGGTTAAATTTGCATGCAGGTTTTGAAGGATGAGTAGGAATCTGAGGGCCTTGCAGACCTTCATAAGATACTATTAACAATTCAAATATGCTAAGTCTATAACATTTTTCTGATCTGAAGATTCACAAAGCTATATCAGAACATTACATTTGTTTTGTTTTAAATAACCATTTGGTAAACCCATTCTGAACCTCAGGATTCACAAAGCCCTTCTCTTTGAAATGCTCAAAAATCATCCTTTAAGAGATTAATTTTAGATACTGATGTCGAACTCATTAGCATTGTATTTATGGAATCCATGTTCTTCTGTCATACGCACTTTTTTTTACCTTTAGCAATTACTTGGTACTATTAAATCTCTCATATATTTATTGGATGCAGTGCATTTTTGCCATAGTGCAGGATTGGGTTTTAAAATTCATGATTTGCAATGATTAGAAGTATATAGCTATGTCTTTGCTTTCACTGACTATTGTTGGCCATAACTTTAACTTATTTGATGTCAGATACTTATTATGGAGCATAAGTCCCAATGTGACATTATTCCTAAATGAAAATGAATCTACTTCTAATGACTGACTTTAAGAAGCTGTTTCTAAGTTCTAATGCTAATTGCAATACTCCTGGCTGCAAATAACAGGATATTCCAACCTAACTGACTGACTTAAGCAAAAATCCAGAGGCACTGGCTGCAGACATGGCTTTTTCCAGCAATGCTGTTACCCGAGCACAGTATATGTTCTTCTCTTGTGACCCAGATAGCTATCAACAATGCCAGGGCTACCACTTCCTCAATCAAGAAGCGCAGGCAAAGAGACAGTCTACTTTCTTAACACTTCAGCAAAGTCTCAGGATTGAGACTCAGCCCTGACTGACACGAGTCNAGTATATGTTCTTCTCTTGTGACCCAGATAGCTATCAACAATGCCAGGGCTACCACTTCCTCCATCAAGAAGCGCAGGCAAAGAGACAGTCTACTTTCTTAACACTTCAGCAAAGTCTCAGGATTGAGACTCAGCCCTGACTGACACGAGTTACCCCTTCGTGAGTTCATCCCTCTGGTCAGAGAGTTGGGATATGCTAACTGCCCTAAGCCAGTCAGGGCCCACTGCTGGAACTCAGAGAATGATCAGTCCTATATGACCCATACTGATCAGAAATGGATGCTGAGGAGGCAACCACAAACATCTGACTTAGAAACATAGAAGAGTAAGGAGCCTTGGAAGTCAGTTCTGTCAATATTTTGTATAAAGTATAGTGTTCATTAATTTATTCATTTATTCAACAAATGCATATTCGGTCTCTGCCTTAAGCCAGACACTGTGCTTGGAGTTGTGGGGCCAGAAGGATGGATAGGATCAGGTATTTACTCAAGGAACCACGATGTCATAGGCCCTTAAGTTCCTGCCCTCTCTGTTCCTCTCCTTTTCTTAGAAGCTAACACTACACTTACTGAACTGTTTCTATAGAATAGTCTTATCCCAAAGTATCATACATCTGTAGCTAATCCTTACCTCTCGAGACTAAACCCAAAATGTTGATGAAATCACTGAGAAAGCTTTGGTTTCAATGCCCTAATGGGAAAGCTACTTTCGAGTTTACTTTTAAAAAAAAGCCACATTCTAAACTCTAAGCCAGAACTATATGAATGATATGCCCCAAGCAGACAAGTTCAAAAGCCAATCACCATGGGTATACTCTGAAAGATTTTCTTTTTTAAGAGGCCAAGTGCCAATTAAGCAGCAGATGCTGTGGCTGACAGCTCTCCCAAGAAACTTGCCCTGGCAGAGAGGGTCAGGCAGTCATAGCTTGTGCCTATTTTTCTAAATAGGAGTTTAGAACCTCAAGATCCTGATCTACAGACCCTCTGCATCAAAATCACCTAGGGAGAGGATTTATAATAATTATTCCCCAGCCCTATCCCAGATCTCTGAATCAGAAAAGTTGGGGGCTCTGCAGTTTATCAAACCCCACAGGTTTTCCGTATGTACACTTAGGTCTGAGGCTTCCTGGTGGAGGCTACACAAGGCTCATCCTTGGGTTTTTCACAGTGCCATTAAACAATAGAAGAAGTAAATCCCCAATAAGACTTGACATTCTGTTAGCACAGCAAGGCCTTCCATAGCGGGCTGAAGGATGGGGTTGAGCCAAGGGAGA
>NW_007732685.1:195407-196109 GCF_000696425.1 Galeopterus variegatus
ATTGATCATTTTTACTGCTAAGAGACTAGAAAGGAGATGTGGCATTCCTGACTTGGGGGCTTTGCAGAGGGCCTTGTCCTTTCCCTCTTCCAAGTCACCCCCTGCTGGGACTGTTTCCTGTTGGTTGTGAGATTGGTGAGCTGCTGCGTCTCTCTTTACTAAGGCTCAGAGGGTCCCCAGAGGACACAGCTATGGGATTTAGCCTGTTGACATAGGAGAGGAACATTCTGTTGCTGGCATGCTTTGTTTCTGATAATGGCATCTCACTTTCAGTCACGCAGGGTCCTTCCCTCCATGCAGCTTGTAACCAAGTCCTGGCAGTTCTCTCGTGCAATCAGCTCAACTCCTCATCTGCATTTCCTCCAGTGTGATCTTAACTCACACTTTCAAGATCTCTCGTGTACAAGTAAAATACTGTTCTCTCGCTCTTCCCTGCCTCCAAGGTTCCCGCTGTCTGATTCCTCCTTCAGTGAAGCAGAGGACAGTGGCCCCCACAGTGGATGTGCCTCAGAGTCTCTTGGAGAACTTTAAAAAGAACAGATGTGGGGGTTCCTTGCCAGACTGGCAGAGTGAGCATCAGCAGGGATGGAGTCTGGGTATCTGTATTTTATAAGAGCTCCTCGGAGATTCTAATGCGAGCATCCCTGTCTACTTTCACCATCTACTTTAGGGAACCACTAGATGAGGCTGAAAAAAGCAGCT
>NW_007732685.1:196139-197032 GCF_000696425.1 Galeopterus variegatus
AGCTCAACTCCTCATCTGCATTTCCTCCAGTGTGATCTTAACTCACACTTTCAAGATCTCTTCTGTACAAGTAAAATACTGTTCTCTCGCTCTTCCCTACCTCCAAGGTTCCCCCTGTCCGATTCCTCCTTCAGTGAAGCAGAGGTCAGTGGCCCCTACTCCTGGATGTGCCTCAGAGTCTTTTGGAGAACTTTAAAAAGAACAGATGTGGGGGTTCCTTGCCAGACTGGCAGAGTGAGCATCAGCAGGGATGGAGTCTGGTTATCTGTATTTTATAAGAGCTCTTCGGAGATTCTAATGCGAGCCTCCCTGTCTACTTTCACCATCTACTTTAGGGAACCACTAGATGAGGCTGAAAAAAGCAGCTTTGGGGTCTGGAAATCCAGGCTTTGGATCTTGACTTTATCCTGTTATCTGTGTGTCCCTGAGCATCTTCCGAGCTGGCAGGCATCTCCACTGCTTTACCAGTGAGAGAGGATAAGTTACCTTGGGAGTTTGATGGGAAGATGAAATGAGAAGATGCACAGAACGTGTCCGGCGCACAGTCAGTGCCCAGAAAATGGGGCAGCCTCTGTTCTTCTAAATAGTCTTATCTTTATTACCATTATTCTAAAGCAGACTAGATCATGCCTCCTCCTGCTCAAAACCTGTCACTGCCCCCTCGCTGCAGACAGAAGAACATCCATGCTCCTTAGCATGGCATTCATGGTCCAGCTCGACCTGGCCTTCTCACACATCCCACACCTGGGCACAAAGCCACACTGGCCTCTTGCTGGCCGGTCAGCCCATCATTTCCTTTCCCTGCTGCTGCTCTTTCCTCCACCTGTAACCTCTTCTCTCCTGTCTCCCTGCGGAAACCCCTGTAAGCCCTGAAGGAGAGCTCCATGCCTCTC
>NW_007732686.1:0-7621 GCF_000696425.1 Galeopterus variegatus
TTTATAAAACAATTATTTGCTCCTTGGATTATGCTCAATTTTAACCACATATTAGTTTTAATTTTTCCTGAAAGTTAACAGGCAAATAATGTTTTTTCTTCAGGTTAGTTTAATTATCTCTCAACATTGAGAAGCTATTTTAGAATGTGTGAGCGTAATGATCTTTTATTTACTATTTTCTTCATACCAGATGTAATTTGGTGTTTTCTTCAAAGCAATATGATTGAGTTCGCATAATGTCTGTAACTTGTATTTCCTAAATGGAGAAAAGATAGCCTCATAATTGTTTTATAATTTTCTGCCATTTTTAATTCTATCATCTACAAAATACAAAAGTATAACCCTTTGATAATCAGGCTTTCTTGAAAAATTCAAAAATTCTGAAGTTCTAGAATTAAATTATTGAAAAATCATGACATTATTGTAAGATAGGAGTAATAGGTGTTCTAAATGTGTATGATAAAGAATACGTTCTTGTGAATTGCCTCCCTAGAATCCTGTCAAGACTTTGGTCTAAGAACACCAACCATAAATTAAAGTTGCAATTTGTTTATGACTGAGGGGATCATGGGTAGGGACATAAAAGAGAAATGGGCAGAAAACATATAATAAGGGAATAGGAATATGGAAAAGGAGGAAATCCAAGGAAATGGCTGAAAGAGAGCTTATATATATGCAACTGAAGTGCCATTATCATAGAAATGTCTTAATTTGATCATTCATTTCAAAACGTAGAGGTGTCCAAATTTTTCATGGAAGTTTAGCAAGTGAAATCCCATAATAGTTTGTGTCTGAGAAGAAAGTCTTCAGATTGGACTATGCAGGTCGAGGCCTTTCTTTTACCAAGATCCAATAATAATTTGGTTCCAAGAAGTAAATAATCATATTACCAGTGACAAGACAGCTTTTATATTTCCCTCAGTTTCATCAAATTTTAGATGGGCTTCTGGTTGACTCTAGGCTCCAGACATTTCTTTCCTTAGAGCATTAACTTAAGAAAATTTGTAAGTGTAAGTATTTTCTCTGCCTTTTTGAGATGCAAATCTTTTTTAAAACCTCTTGCCAGGTTTACAATCCAGGAATGTCTTTCTCAAGGACCTGGGAGCCATCCCTTTAAAAGTAATCATCATGGAAGATAGCACCCCTATCTCCCAGTCTCTACGAGAGGGTATGAACCTAACTTTGGTGAGCACCTTGCTCTTGGACAAAACGTAAAGCTGACAATAAAATAAGAGTTGCTCTTTACCTGTTTTTTAGTTTAGTTTAGTTTTGTTTTGTTTTAAGTTGCACTCATAATTTTACTACAAAGAGATCAGATTAATACAACAGTGGAAGTAAGTAGCCAGGGCTGCTTCTGTGGTGAAGATTATTAGAAGGGTATAGGATCATACTTCCGTATTTATAGAGAATTTTCTCTCATGCGCGTCTCAGGAATAAACTATTTTTCAAATTTTGAGGTCCTTATGACTTACCAATGATATGAGTGATCCCCCCCCCTAAATAAAATATAAAAGATTTTTTTAAATAGTTATTTCGTGTAAAATGATAATGATTTGGATAATTTTATTTTGAACTTTGGTTAAATATTTTCACTATATATTGTATCAGCTATGAAAAATCAAAATCTATAGCAACTACTCAGGGGAGGAATAATATTCCTCTGCTTTGGAGAGAATGCTCATTTGTCAGTCAGTTTCACATGATTGTTTTTTGTTGTGTTTTAAGTTCTTTCTATGCATTTGCTATTTTATCATAATAATTTGCTCAATGATGAGACCAAAATAGTGTATATATATTTCCACAAGTGAAAACTGTGTAAAAAAAATCTGTTTCCTTTTTATCATGATTACCTATTTTTTTATAATCAGCGTAAATATTTAGACCATAAGTGATCATAACTAAACTATACTACATAAGAACATATTTATTGTAGAGTATTTCTCTCCAAAAATAGTTACCATGTGTTTCAATTTCTTTGTGTAGTAGCACGTTAAGGCTACTGGTGAATACATGGAGTGATTCTTAATTCTTCACTGTGTGATAGTAGAGTATTTATGCTGGGAAAGTTGATTTTTATGTCTTTAGACCATCTTGTGAGGTTATTTGCTCATCCCATTGTACAGTTTCATGCAAAAAAAAAAAGTTAAAATTATGTACATGGCTTTTGTGGAAAAAAATCATAGTATTTTAAAGGAGTGGAATGACATCTTTTTAAATAGAAGAACATTTGAAATGATTTTGTATTTTCAAGTCAAAAAAATTGTTCGGTGCCACCTCCTCTGGAAAATAACAATATATAAATTATTTTCATCACTGTATTCGCATTACTGGTAGGCTTAGCATTAAACACAAATAAATAGAAGTAAACATCTCACTCTGTATGGCTTAACATTGCTTGGTTTATTTGGACTTCTGTAATAACCCCTCTGTGTCAAACAGAAAAGATGGCAAGTTATTTCCCACCTCATCTTGGTTATTAGAAGTGCTTGGATTCATCAAGAAAATTCTGGGATAAATATGTCATAAAGTGTTGGAGTAGATTAGAACTTGAGAACATGGTTCTCATAGGAGTGGAGCTGAGTGGTTGTTATGGTTAACCATATACAAAAGCAGAAAAATCTGCAAAATCAGAGGCTTGAACTTTAAAAACCCCAATGGGCCTTTCCTTTCCTTATTGTAGATTCAACCTCAGTCTTTAGATTTAAGATTATGTGGTATTTAGATTCTATTCTCAAATGTCCTAGTGTCATTTCCAGTGAGTATATCGTGAAATGGTCACCTACAATTAAATTATTACATATGCACACAATTTAATGATCATTTAAATAATGTGCATATATAATGTATATATTTATATATATACATTATATATATATATATAATGACAAAAGGAATAATTTCTGCTTGACATCTCTTCTAAGCTCCATTTCTCCCATTGATCTTCACCCACATAATAAAAGTAATAGAGTTGTAGCTGAGTTTACTGTTCTCAACAACACTTTCATGGTAAAGATCGAATAATGTTTATTCACCCAGATTTAATTTCTGGCTCTTCTCCAAATTTGCCATTTTCCTGGCCTTTTTCCCAGCCACTGTTCTTGAAGAAGCACTCCCCATGCAGCACAGCAACGGCCCTGACAGAACAGGGCCGCCTGCAGCAGCAAGTATACAGGATATTACCCACAGCCTGAGGCCCAACTGCTCCCTCTCCATTTTCATGCCACTGTTCATTGTCCGGGACTCCAGCTCCTTCGCTCCCATCTCATCACAGGCCTCTCTGTCCTTGCAGCTCTTAGCATGGATGCAACAGATAAGAGGATGTGGACATGGTTTATGGTGCAATGAAGGTTAAGAGAACATATTCAATTCATAGTTTCAGATGAACTTAGTAATCGGAAGAGAAAAGTACAAGTGAGACACCCACTCTCACAAAAAAAAGGGCATAAATTGGTTTACCTGATAAAAGGAAAATCACTGTTTCCAATGAAAACAACTAGGCTGAAAAACTACAATATTCTCATTTGCAGCCTAATTTCAATTTCATCCTGCTCTATTTTCTTTTTAACCAGACTTTATAGTAAAATAATATTCAGTCCCTCAAAATTATTCAGTTTAAAGTAATAAATGACCAAAAGACAACCTTCACAGAAAGGAGCTGAACATCATTAAAATTGATCCTCTGTATTTTCTGTTTATTCTCTAAGAAAAATAAGGAAGTTTTCTTTTTTCTTTTTTAATAGACTGTGGAAATATATTTCCTAGAAGTAGTCAAGAGCAAACAGAATCATGAAAAGAGTTGACATAAACATCTTTGGAATTTAAAACAACCTTATACAAGTTTAGCACTAGCAAGTCAAGAGCTGGTTTAGGTCATTAATTTCTAGTACAGATAGATCTAGCTGTGTAAAGAAAAGAAAATTCGAGAAGGGTGGTTTTAATGGAAACAAATACTATGGAAAATCTAATAATCTAGAAAATAGGTCCAACTCTACCGATATTTGACTGAGAAAATCAGAGCTTACATACATTACTTTTCTGTTCAATGAACACAACTTCCTGTTCTTAATACGGAAAAGACAAATTGTTCAAATGTTAAAAAGATAAAATTTAATGTAGAAATAATTTATTTTGTATTTCTAAATAAAGAAGACCTGTCATAGTTATAGACATTCATTCATACATTTCGCAGCTAGCATAGCATTATTTAACTCCAAAGAACTGAACAAAATTTTCAGTGCCTTAAAAAAAAAAAAACTAAAATTGACACTGTATTATTCATATGCAGATTTTATATATGCTTCTTTTTTGTACGCCAAGTCAAATTTCAGTCCAATGTCACCAATCTCACTTTGGAAATATTACTGAGATCACTGTCATTTGTTGCCTGATGTCTAGAGTTCGAAAGCTATTGTTTCATATATTTTTTCTAGTTTTGTGGTTGTTTCAAGCAAAAAGGGTAAATGTGGCTCTTATTACACTAACTTGGCCAAAAGCAGAAATCTGTGGATAAGATTTGTCTTTTCAAAGTGAAAAACTAGAATAATAACAGACTGGAAATTAGAGACTTGATGAAATATTTTGTTGCTTAGCAGGTTCTAAGAGCTTTTAGTCTTCTGCCAACAAATAAGAAAGCCTGTCCTGTTGTGAAAAGACACTGATTGGCATTGCACCAATGCCTGAAGCACTGAAGGTGAGTGTTTCAATTCCTGAAACACTGAAGATGGGAAAGAGGCAAAGTTGAAAGAGATGGTGTGTCCCACTGTGCACACTGTTGGCGTTACCCCAAAATATTGTTCTTTGACATGCTGGAATAGAGAAGCAGCCTCAAGGTCTCTCTGACACCGCTTGCCACCACCCCATCGCTCAATCCTCTGTCACTCTCCAAAGCACAGGATAAAGCTCTTTCTTTTTCTGCCTGTAGTCCAGACCCTCCAAAGAAGACAATTATCTCTGGTCCCTTCCCTGAGTTTTCTTTAACTTAACACACATCACAGGAAGGAAGACTGGAGACTGTCAACTCACCTGGACAAATTTTGTCACAGACCATTGTCTTTTATCTCAGTCCCTTTCAGTGTTTAGAAGAATATCACTTATCAGTCATGTCTGCTCTGCAGGCTGAATAGACTTTATCCCGGGCCATTGTATGTTCTCCTAAGAATTATTTATTCCTACACCTCCATCTCCCTCTTCCCGATGGAAATGGGTATATAAACAACTGTACCCATTTGGGAAATTGGGAAATTACTTTCTTGTTATTCCCCTGGACATTCCCATCCCAACATGTTAAAATAATAAAATTCCTTAAGCATTTTCTCCATATTAATCTCTGTTTTTCAGTAGATTTCTCAAAGAAGCTACATGGGGTTAAAGGTTAAGTTTAGGGTCAACGAATTCCTGTTGGAGAGAAAGAAATGGACTCACATATTAAAGGACTGCTTTACGCTAGTTTCTCCTTGTTATGCTGGGAAAAGAAAGAGTTTAAGGAGTGTATGATACATTTGGATACTATTTGTTCAAATAAAGAATTTTGCTTTTTTGGGAATTATTAAAAAATAAAAGCTCATTATAGAGCATATTTTAATATGTAAAATACAAAGAAAAGGATAACATAAATTTCCAAAATTCTCAGAAAAAAGAAAAAACAACAAAAACTACCAACATTTCCTTTCAACCTTTTTGTATGAATAATTTCTTTTGGTTTCAAGTAGTTGGGCTCACCAATTATATTCAGATTTGTGTGATGCATTTTTCCAGTTAACTTCATAACAAAAACAAAAGATCACATGCTATGATAAACATTTTAGACTCCTAATTTTTAATAGCCATATGCTATTGTACTGAGTATATTCTCTTTTATTTTACCATTTATTTTCTTAGAAATTTAAATATGTTTTGCATCTGTCTCCTTTTATTAATGTTCTCATGTTTTCAAATTTTTCTTTGGCTAAATTATTAGGAGTAAAATTACAGTATCAAAGGATGTAAGTCCTTTGAAGGCTTTTGACATATTTTGTCAAAATGTTTTGCGAGGAAGAATCATCCTTTGGAAATGAAATATATTTTATTATAAGGTATGAAGATTTCTTCTGGCTACATTACCATCGTGTAAGTAATTTTCATCATCTTCTGTCCTACTTTAGCTGTACCTCACTTCTTTTATAAAATGATTACTTTGGAAATGATTCAGACCATATGTAGTCAGCACTCAAAATTTCTTAGTCATCTTTCCCCAACAATCAAACTCATTTTATTCTTATGTACACATATACATTTTGCTCTCCCCTAATCATTGTTTACAAGGTTTTTATAACAATTATTAATAAACTGCAATAAAATAACTAAATATAATTTTTTAAATAATATCATTTTGCCCTAGGACATATCAATAATTTAGCTATATGGAGACATAATTTATATTTCCTAAGTTTTTTCAAATTGTTGTAAACAGAAGAAAACACTCTAAATTATTAATTAAGAAAATAAAATTAAGTTATTTCTGTTAAAACAATTGGTCTTTAATTTTTTTTTTTACATAAAACATTTTAGGTAATATATTAATTACCTTTATTGTGCTTCTTGTGATACATAAGAATAAAGAAATAATAAAATTATAAATATAAAGAAAAATAAAATTTGGAATTATAATTTAGTATTCAAGCTAATTAAGACCATAATTTAACAGTAATATAAAAGCTCAGTTTGTCATCATTTAGAGCACAGTTATAGTTTATCACATGGTACAATAAATATTCAATGAATTCTTATTTCTGCCATTGAAAGTGTAATTCTTTTTGAGACATTTTATATTAACTCAATGTATTTTAGCTTTGTTGTGACTTATAAAAAATTTTTCAGAGATTGATTAATTTTATTCAGGAGTCTGGTAGTGAAAAACAAAAGTGAAGATATTTTATCCTCTTACTTTTTAAACAACTTAAATTGTTAGTTATTTGTGTTAGAAAAGGATAACTTCAAGAAGTAAAATTCTACTTCCTAGTGTAAAAGTGAAACTTTCTACCAATCCACTCCTAAAAGCATCAGCAGGCATAGAGAAGAGTGACTCTGAGAGAGTTTTTGTATGTTGGAGGGTATTCATCCTCCTTCAAAACACCGGTTAATTACTAAATAATCATCACAACCTCTATGAGCATATGCATATATCATCATACATTTTTACTCGAGAAATCAGTCAAGAGTTTTAAAATGACTTTTAGATCACCATGTGTAATTTTACAAGTAACTCTTCAGAAGTTTGGACGCTTCATAGATGGTTGCTAGTAAAAAACTGCACTGGCGTAGAGTCGAGAACTCTGCAGTCCAGTTCATAGCTGACTGTCACTGCATTGTGATCCTCTGGGCAAGTCACTTTAACCTTCTGGTTCTAAGTTTCTGCTGAAAAACGTATCTAGAGCCCTTCACCTCAACTCTATTGTAGTGGGTTAGAAATCGTGATTCTCATTTGATTTTAGAATTAGGTTTTTAAGTAAATGCATGTATGGGGCAAAAGCCCTTGGACAGGGGGCCACAGCCCATAGATCGTGTGGACAAAGCCCATCTAACCAACTCTTAATCACTGGTTAGGTACGGGATTGTATACTTTAATTATTTTAGAGATGAGAGG
>NW_007732686.1:9201-10111 GCF_000696425.1 Galeopterus variegatus
AAGAAGGTCTCTAAAATCTGTCTTTTCTTTCAGTATTTTATTCACTTTATGTTTCATAATAGTCACATCTTTACAGATTTTAGATACCTGGTTTGCTGATCATTTTATGTGTAATCTGCATGGTGTACAGTTAATTCTCACTTTCCTTTGCCCAGACTGTTTTCTGTGTCTGAAATGCTGTTTACCTCCTTCTTTATCTATCTCACTTCTACTCATCCCTTCAGTTCAAGACTAGATAATTCTTTCCACAGAGAATCATCATCATTCTCCAGGATAAACTCAGATCCCTTATCAGTGGGGTCATAACACATAGTGAGCACTTCTGTTGTTAGACCTATCACAATACATTGAACTGTGTCCACATCCCTTGCTAGACCATGGGTTCCACCAAGCAAGGACTGGAGCTTATTACAGATGCCCCTTGACTTACAATGGGGTTACATGCCAACAAATCTATTGTGAGTTGAAAATATCATGTTGAAAATGCACATAACAATACACCTAACCTACTGAACATCATAGCTTAGACTAGCCTACCTCAAATATGATCAGAACACTTACCTTAGGTTACAGTTGAGCAAAATCATCTAACACAAAGGCTATTTTATAATAAAGTGTTGAATATCATGCAATGTATTGAATTATGTAAATTACTTCAAAATTAGTATGGTTTCACAACATCTTAGAGTGAAATACCTTAAATCGAACCATCATAAGCCAGGGACCATCTAATATTTTCTAGTGCCTAGCAGTGAGTCAAGCACACTGTAGGCATGTAATAAATACTGTTGAATTTTTGAAAAGACAGTGAAGAAACAATGTTGGACTAGGTAATCTTTGAGGTCTCTTCAAGCTAAAAAAAGGTATGAATCTTCATATAAAAGAATTCACCCAGCCCTGAAAAAAAAAA
>NW_007732686.1:11291-13222 GCF_000696425.1 Galeopterus variegatus
ATGATATTAGAGATCATTATAGTGTAGCATGGGGATAGATGAGCCCCTCTCCTGACATGAGACTAGCTATGTAGATAATGCCCAACTTGTGTTGAGGTTGAAATAATGAATTTTTTTTTTTCCTTTTTATCTTTTTTTTACTGACCGGTAACGGGATCGCAACCCTTGGTGTTGCGCCCATTCCGGGCACCAGCAACGGGATCGCAACCCTCGGTGTTGCGCCCGCACCGCGCTCAGCCAGTGAGCGGGAACCGGTCTCCACATGGGATCCGAACCCTTAGCGGGAGCGCCACCGTGCTCCCAAGCGGTGCACTCTCCAGTGCGCCACCGGGCCATCCCTGAATTATTTTTTTTAAGTTTTGGCACACTTAGCTCTAAAATAAAGGAAACAATCTAAGAGCAGAAATGTCAGGAAGCACTAGAGTTCAGGTTTAATCCGAATGTCTCAACTGCCACTGCTAACTCAGGGCCTCAGTTTTGAGAATGCTGAGACAACAGTAGAGGAAATGAAGGTCCTGAGAAGAGTAGAGAATTGGATTGGACTCTGCATGTAAGGATGGGTCACCAAATAATAACATCCTTACTACCTGAGTGTGTGAACTACCCAAAAGAAAGTGATTTGTCTATGTGTGAAGTGTATGTAGGATTTTTTGGGGGCGGGGGGGAATAGGAAGTAACAGGGATATAGAAAAAAATATTTCCTAATATTTCTAAAATAATATTTTTATTTTCCTAATAAAATATTTCCTAATATTATTTCTATATAATAATATTTCCATATAATATTTATAAGTCCACATGTGATGCAAAGTTAATTTAAAATGGACTCTGGGTATTATTCCCTCTAAACACCTTGTGGAAGTTAATGCAAAAGTGTAAATATTCTCTGAGGAATGCATTTTAAACTCAAGTTTTATGAATTTCTTATCAAAAGCCACTAAACACAAAGGATATAAGCCACCACATGTAATAGCAGCACTGGACCAACAAAATTAAATTGGTATTGGAATTATTTAATAAGAATGTAAAATGTGTTTAAAAAAATAAGAGTTCAAAGAAATATATTGGTTCAAGAGATTATTGAAATTTAACAAGGTTTTGAGAGAATAAAAAATATAATAACTAACATTAATTTAATATATGTCTTAAGCAACAAATTAGAACTGAAGTGAGAGTTAGTAAATGGGAATAGGTCTGAAGAATTTACTGAAATTATCATAGCAAAACAGATGGAAACAAGCAAACAGGAGATGTGGAATGTGAACAGTTACAGAATTATATAATTGGAGCTTCAAAAAGGGAGCATGGAGAGATGGGGGAAAATACATTCTCAAATACAGAATACCTGAAAAATTTTGAATAGATTAAATTACAAATCTTCATATTATTAAAACCCAATTAATCCAAAAGACACAGCTTGTAATTGCACAATTATGAAGTGAAAGAGAATATTTTTAAAGTGGTCAAAGAGAAAAGACTAATCACTGACAAGACTATGACCTTATTTATTGACAGTAACAATGGAAGCTAGACAAAAATGGAATAATATTGCCAAGGTATTAAGAAAGTAATTTTTTTTAACTAAGATTTATATATCCATTAAAAGTATCTTTCAATATTTAAGATTTAAAAAAGGCATTTTCAAACAAAATCTGAAAAGAACAGTACCAGCAAATCCTTACTTAAGAAAATTCTAAAAGATATATTATAGGAATAAGAAGGATTATTCCATAGGAAAGTATAAATTANAATTGGAGCTTCAAAAAGGGAGCATGGAGAGATGGGGGAAAATACATTCTCAAATACAGAATACCTGAAAATTTTTGAATAGATTAAATTACAAATCTTCAGGGCCGGCCCGGTGGTGCATTGTGCTAGTGCGCCGCTTGGGAAGTGCGGCGGCGCTCCCGTCGAGGGTTCGGATCCCACAT
>NW_007732686.1:14222-22308 GCF_000696425.1 Galeopterus variegatus
CGCTCACTGGCTGAGCGAGGCGCGGGGGCAACACCGAGGGTTGCGATCCCGTTGCCGGTCCCGGTCCGGTACGGGGGCGACACTGAGGGTTGTGAACCGTTGCCGGACACGGAAAAAGACAAAAAATAAAAAATAAAAAAAAAAATTACAAATCTTCAGATTATTAAAACCCAATTAATCCAAAAGACACAGCTTGAAATTGCACAATTATGAAGTGAAAGAGAATATTTTTAAAGTGGTCAAAGAGAAAAGACTAATCACTGACAAGACTATGACCTGATTTATTGACAGTAACAATGGAAGCTAGTCAAAAATGGAATAATATTGCCAAGGTATTAAGAAAGTAATTTTTTTTAACTAAGATTTATATATCCATTAAAAGTATCTTTCAATATTTAAGATTTAAAAAAGGCATTTTCAAACAAAATCTGAAAAGAACAGTACCAGCAAATCCTTACTTAAGAAAATTCTAAAATATATATTATAGGAATAAGAAGGATTATTCCATAGGAAAGTATAAATTACAAAACAGAATGATATGCAAAGAAAATAGTAAGCATTTTAAAATATTGATACAATAATAATAACACAATTTCCAGTCAGAACTAAAATTTTGCACCACAATGGAATAAAATATGAGAGGGACTGATAAAGTCCTCCAAAATCCTTATATCGTTTGAGATAAGAATAACTTTATTAATCAACTTCAAACTTCGTTAAGTTAAATACACATATTGAAATTTCTAGGACAATCACTAAAATGGTAGAAATAGAATAGAGTCAGGTGTCACTTCACGATGGGGATAAGTTCTAAGAAATGCATTGTTAGGCAATTTTGTTGTTGTGCAAACATCATAAAGTGAGTGTACTTACACAAACCTAGATGATACAGCCTACTACACATTTAGGTATGTGCAGCCCGTCGTTACTATACTTATCTTCCAAACTAAAAGCAGCAGGGGGAGAACAGAAACAAAAATTAAAGCCTAATCAATCTAAAAGAGAGCATTAAAAAAAAAGGAAAAGGAAAAATAGCATATAACATAAGCTGGACAAATGGATTGCACAAAATATGAAAGAAATAAACCCAATAATATCAGTAATCACTATTAATGGAATTTTACTAAACTCTTCAGTAAAACGGCATGTATTATCTGAGTAGATAAAAAATAATCTAGCAAATGCTATTTATAGTATGTTAGTTCAGGCTGCTATAACAAATTACTGTAAACTGGGTGGCTTAAACAAGAAACATTTATTTTATGCTATTTATAGTAGTTCAGGCTGCTATAACAAATTACTGTAAACTGGGTGGCTTAAACAAGAAACATTTATTTTTCACGGTCTGGAGGCTGGGCCCAAGGTGCTGGCAGATCCAGTGTGTGATAAAGAGCCTACTTCTTGGTTTACAGATGGCTGTCTTCTTGCTGTGTCCTCACATGGTGGATTGCAGACAGAGAGAGATCCCTTGCCTCCCCCGTCTTCTTAAAAGGGCACTAATCCCACTTATGAAGGCTCCAGTCACATGACCTAATTACTTCCTAAAAGCCCTACCTCCTAATAGCATCACTGTGGGAGTTATGTTGTAACATAAGAATATGGGGAAGACACAAACATTCAGTCCATATCACACAGAATATCTATAAAATACAGAAGTTTTGAGAGTAAAGAAATAGATAACTAAAAGCTATGCAAAGCAAATAGCAAACACAAGAAAGCTTATGTTGCAATGTTAAATATTAGTGTAAAATGTTTAAACAACAAAAGCTTATTGAGAAGAGATTTGCTTTATCATAAGAAATGCTCAGTTCAACCAAAGATAATGACTGTAAATTTGTATATAACTAATAGCATTGTTTTGAAATATAAAAAGCAAAATTGACAGCATTTTAATGACAAATTAATAAATGTACAATCATAGTGGGAGATTTAAATGAACAGTTCTCAGGAAATAATATATAATGCAGATGAAAAACCATTAAAAATGTAAAAATATTTGAACAGCTCATTTAGTAACATTGGCCTAATGGAAAACTATAAAACACTTCACGGACACATTAAGACCACATGAAGCATTTATGAAAATTAACCACACTATAAACCATAAAGCAAGTCTGGACACAGTTTAAAAAATTCATATCATATGGACCACATTGATTGTAAGTTATCAAATAAAAAACAATTATAAAAAATAATTTTTAAAAGTTTTAATTTTAAAATGAAGGGAATATCCAACTACAGAATTGTTTTGGTTGGTTCGCTTTAAGAACATTATTTCCTGCGTTCCAGTTGTCTTTTAACTTTTAGCCATTCTGGTTGGCATAGAATGGTATCTGATCGTAGTTTTAATTTGCATTTTTTAATGAATAATATTTGGTAATTTTTATGTGCATTTTGACCATTGCATATCTTTTGTTGTGTAGAATCTATCCAAACACTTTTCCCAATTTTATCAAATTGTGTCTTTTTATTATTATGTTAATTTATAATAATACCAATCTTTCATCAAATGTGTGTTTTAAAAATATTTTCCCCCAATCTCTCACTTACCCATTAATTTTTTAATGGCATCTGTTTTGTAGTTAAATTTAACTTTTATCAGTGTAGTGCATGTCTTTTTTTTTCTTTTATGATTATTGCTTTCTGTGTCCTAAAAAAACTTCGCCAGCCCCCAAGTCATAAAGATATTGTATTGTGTTTCTTCTGAAAGGCCCATAATTCTACCTTTTACTTTGAGGTCTCCAATCCAGCCCGAATTGGTTTCTGTATATGACGTGATGTGGAAGATGAGTATCATTATTTTCTATATGTATATTCAGTTATTCCAGCAACATTTGTTGAAAGTTTTTTCCCCACTAGATTATACTGATCCTTTGTCAAAAATCCATTTGGGGGTACAATAACATTTTTACAAGATCTCAACAGAAGTATTCTTCCTAAGATAGATAAATCCTGTAATGTGCAGAAATATCCCAAACTGTGCTATTTCCCTAGTATAAATCCATCTATCATACATATATAGATAAGTAAAATTTACTTTTAATGATAATAATAATAATACACCATGGCCAGTTAAAAGCAGAACAAAACAAAACAAAATACAAAATCTTTTCCCTAAAGGTTCTTGTTTAAAAGAAATCTAACTTCTCAATGAGGCTATCCTTAACACTTTCATGCCCACCCCAACATATATCCTCTATTTATTTAAATCTCCTTTACCCAATATGGACAGAATTTATCATATTTGTATTTTTATTTCTAGTGTGTGTGTGTGTCATACGTAACATCTCATAAAATTTTTACACTGTGGCATATATTTTTTGGTGTTGACATCATTGTGTACTGGTCTCTCTCCCCTGCTTGTCTTTGAGCTCCCTTCGAAAATCATTTTATCTTGTGCTGCTCATTCCCACTTCTGTGTCACAGTGTTTGAAAAACAAGTCCTTAATTTAAAAACTAGATGTAACTACTTGTGCATGGTTTTAATAGCACTAGTTATCATCAGAAAAGTCTATCATTGAAATACTTCACATTTAACTGAAATATTTTAAATGATAGCACATGAATAATATTTTCTCAGAGTGTGCTGTTCTATCAGAATAACATGGGGAACGTGGTAAAGTCAGACTGTGGCCTAAATGTGCTGAATCAGAATTTTCTGGAAGTGAAGCTAACAAATACCAAATTCAGAAATTACAGATGGACACAGAGAAATTTGAGGCCACTCAGTAGGATCATTTCAATTTACAGCTTCTACTGTATTTATTTGAACACATTCATTTTTGTTATTTTTAGTGCAGATGTAGCCATTTCACTGTAATAAATAAACCTTTCAGGAACGAAAGTATTATAATATCTACAGCTTTAAATATATTTTCCCTAAAGACTATGAATAGTTAACTATGAGGAAGTGTGATTTGGCTGTGACAATGATCATTTATTAATTCATCTTTCAACATCTCAAATAAAATATTTAATATATTTTATATTGTTTTACAAATATTATAAAGTGACACTTAAATGATAGTTTGCATAAAACGGTTAGGACATTTTTATATTTGGTAGCAGTTACATCCAAACAAAGTGATACTCACACACATATTGGGGCTCAGAAAACAATACCCCAAAATATGTTGCTTTGACATGCTGAACAAAAGAAAAAGCCTCAAGGTCTCTCTGCGTCCCCCTCTCCCACCTCCTGTCTCTCAATCCTGTGTCTTCCAAAGCACAGGGTAAGGCTGTTCTCTGAAGTTCCATTATCTACCTTGAAACTGGACCCGCCAAAGAGGAACACAACTACCTTTGATCCTGTCCCTGAAATTTCATTAACTGGAGAAAATTAAGCTGTTCTCTGAAGTCCCATTATCTACCTTGAAACTGGACCCACCAAAGAGGAACACAACTACCTTTGATCCTGTCCCTGAAATTTCATTAACTGGAGAAAATTAAAACTCATATCGCAGACGAAAAGACTAAGAATTAAACACTATACCTAGAGCCCAAATGAACGACATTGTTCCAAACTATTGTCTGCTCTCCTTCCCATTCAATTGCTATTTATTAAACATTGTCTGAGCATTAGGCCCATTCATCCCCACTAAAAATTTTTCACTATCCTTCAAAATTGTCACATTTCCCCCATTGTCCCTTTCTCTATGAAGTAGGGTATATAAGTATCTGGATCTCATTGGGTAGATGGGTAATCATTCTCCTGCAGTTGCCCATGCTTATGCACATTAATAAATTTGCATGCCTTTTTCTCCTATTAATCTGCCTATTGTCAATTCATTTGCAGAGAACCCTTAGAGGGCAGAGAGGAAGCTTTTCCTTGGCGCGCGCACACACACATACACACACACACACACAAATATCTTAATATGTTAGTTACCAAGTGCATGAAAATAAGAGAAAGAAAGAAAGAAAGAAAGATTCGTCCAACTCAAGACAGATAGAGTCTTTTAAACTTAGAAACACCTTATTTTGGTACAGGGACAATAGTTAATGAGAATCAAAAAGATGCATTCTGGGGACCCACCTATGCAGGTTCTAAGTCTCAGTGATGTCGTCAAAAAAAAAAAAAGTTCTGACTGCCAGCTCAATTTGAAAGGATTTGCCCTCTCTGGAATTTTTGTTCATCTAGTCTCCATTGCTTCTACTGTTTTCTTATGTCTCTAAACAATTTTTGTAATTTATCCAGTCCTTTTTAGTTGTTGCATTGGGAATTCTGGCCAGTCACAACCTATTACATTCCATCTAAAACCAAAAGATTTGCCCTGTTTTAAAACAAACAAACTTTATTGAAGTATAATTGAAATACAAAATCTAGACATATTTAATGTACACAACTTGATAAGTTTGGAGATAAGTAGACATCCTCTTTTTAAGTTCAAAATAAACTGAGAAATAGGGATGAGAAGTTGTTATTGTTTGTTTTATTTTTTAATCTTCTGCTTGGCTGTAAGCCCTAAACTCTTATGACCCACTAATGGTGAGAAGAAAGCTGAAAGCACTTTAGAAAAGGTGAATGAGAACAATATTTTATTCACTAGGTGGCTGTGGCTTTATTAGAAAAAAAAGACAAAACTGAACCACCACCCTTCCCCTCTGTTAGTCATCTTTTTCTCTTCCATTTTAAGCACACATTAGTTTATCGGGAGTATTGCTAGATGTTTGATTACTACATAGAAACAAATCGTGGGTAAACAAAAGCTGTATGATAAAAATTTGATAAAAATTGATCGTTTTAATGAATACAGTTAAGGGGTTATATTCCGTATTTTTTAAAAAACACATTTATTTTAAAATTTTGCGTAATCTTTGAGTAATTCAGAAATAGCTAAGGTATGTTTCAGATGTGTCTGAGACTGAAACATTAATATGGGTGCAGATTTCAAGCAATATAGAGTGCTGGTTTGTGAGAATGACATCATTCAGTTGGGGAAAACAAAACCCGGCTTTGACAGCACTGGTGGGAAAGGTGGGTCTTGTGTCTGTCTGTGTAGAAGGAGGGTAAGACGCTGTCTGGGAAGAATACTAGGTGCATGTGTATGGCGAGAGGCTTTGGGCTCACACACTCTTTGTGGCTACAGGGAAGGCTGGATCTGGTTGTTTGCCCTCAGGCTCCTAAAGCCCTAAAACAGAAGACCCCTAGAATGCAAGGAGCAGGCTGGGATTGCTCAGGAAAATGGTCTTCCCAGATCAGGGTGGACAAAAAGACCAGCCACAAAATGCCTGACAGAGAAGAACGAAAGGGCCTGGCAGGGGAGCCCTTGCTCAGCAGCAAATGCTCCAGAAGTTAAGTGGTGCAGCTTTTCCAAGCAGGTAAATGTCCTCATCTGTGACCTGGTCAAGGTCTTCACCAAATTCTTCTCAAAGAGGAGCAGGTGTTAGGCATCCAACATGCAGGTGATGTCAAAGAACTTCTGGTAGTGTTAGCACACATCGGTCTTGCACTTGGTTGGAAGGAACTCATGACTATCCACCTGGTCACACAGCATGATGACGATGATGATGATACTGAGCATCTGGAGAACAGAGGTTTGGCAGAATCTCTTCTGGGAGATTTCTTGAAGGAGGTTCCACAGCTCCCAAGGCTTCGTTGGGGCTTGAGACTGTAAAAGGGCTGATTGGGATGCAGCTTACGATAGCTCTTGCTATTAATTATTTCATTGCTATTAATGAAATTGTAGTGAGGATTCTGGTACCACTTTGGGATATCTGAATGGTGTTTGGATGGGCACTGCACAACCGGGATTTCTTCATGTACAAACCGTCTTTGAGGAATCGCCCTTCTGTGGTGACCAACTGAGAGTTTATCAGGCACACAGTAGTTTTTGTGCCCACATCTTGTTGGAAGTTGGCTGTGGGTGCCCCGTTAAACCTCAGGACAGCATTATGATCATCTAATTCTCCACCCAGTTGGGAGGACTTCAGAAATCCCACTGAGGAGACAACAGCACACCTGCCTCATGGCCCAGCATTGGTCCTAATGTTCTCCTTCGATAGGTAACCTTCCCATTCAGAGGTATTGAAGGGAAATCTGCAGCCTCTACTATGGATACATTCATGTGGTCCTGCAGACGGATGCCCAGGGCCTCTGCACTGACCTTGTTTCCTGGCCCTGGCCCCTTGTAGGGCACTGCACTTGTTCATATTCAGATAATTCTTCTAGATTTTTGAAGCCTGGGGATAAATTTTTTGGAAGAGCTGTCCTTATTCCACACCTTGAAGGAGGACTCTGGTTTGGCATTGGCTGGGCCCCTGGGACTGATAAAGGCCTGCCTGCCCCTGTGAGGATTCTGGGTGCTGCTTTAGGACACGTACAGGAAACAGACCCCATGGCCAGTTTCTCCAGTCCTCAATGCCTGGAATTCCTTGGTTTGCAATTTAAGGGATCATAATAACTCCCTTTCTTCTTTTCCTTGCACACACAAATGACTGCAAAAAGGAGAAAGGCCAGGACACAGCAGCTGAATATTTTCTTCAGGTTGGTGCAAATCATAATGAAACATATGTTCAGGGAAGCCACTCCATACTGAGCAGGAAAACAAGGCTGCTTCTAGCTAATTCCCTCAGGGCTGCAGGCTCTCCAGGTCCTTGGAAACTAGTGGTATTCTCCAGGGGAGTGAGGTTTGCTTAATTGGATTTGGAGGCCACAGCTTATTTTCTTCAGGATGATCATAAGACATCTCCGAGTACGGACATGGAAATGGGTTCAAGGGGGCCGCTTTGTTTCAGCTAGCCTCTGAGACATCCACTCTGGAGACACTCTCGCTGCACCCATGGCTGTGGAGGATACAGCTGCTCTGCTTGCTCAAGGGCAGCTACCCACTGGCTGCCCACACCATCGGGTAGCTGGCACCCTTTTATATCCTGTATTTTTTATATTATTTGACACTGACAAAGATTCTTTGTTTGACCAGTCTTTAGTTATGCTGAACCTTCTCCAAGGCCCATCTGTGCACTTCCTTGTAAAATCCAGCTTTAGCAAGGACCCTGCTAAGTCAGTTTAGCAAATAACCCATACTCACTGTCCTATCACCCTCTATGTCTGATGATTTCCTCTTCTGCCATCCTGCAAGTGATG
>NW_007732686.1:22883-26177 GCF_000696425.1 Galeopterus variegatus
CTCACTGTCCTATCACCCTCTATGTCTGATGATTTCCTCTTCTGCCATCCTGCAAGTGATGTCTAGTCACACTGACCTGTCTTCAGCAAGAATTCTGTTAGATCAGTTTAGCCAGAATTTTCCTTACCCATGATGTTTCCTTCCTCTTAGTAATTCTTCATCCACTTACCCTCACCCTGCTCCTTGGCTCTAAACTCCCACGTGCCCACAATGTATTTGGGTTTAAGCCCAGTCTTTCTCCCCCACTGCAAAATCACATTGCAGTGGTTTCTATACCCATCGCAATGATCTTGAATACAGTCTTTCTTACAATGTTTTAACAAGTGTTATTGAATATTTTTTTCTTTAGCAATGCTCTATGTTAATATTTCTGTATGGTGAAGATTATGGGAATTGGATTAGTTTCCAAGATGCGTAAGCTTTTATAAATATGAAAAATTCTCTTTATATTCAAAAATTTAAACAATTTGAAACTTCCAAGTTCTTACACTGTTTATGAAGCAAAGGTCCATTAGTTATCAAAAAATATTAATAATTTTCTGAGTAATTTACTGGTAAATGTTGTTTATCTCTCTGCAAAGTAACTTAATCATAAGGCAAAAAGTGCAATTCAAAAGTTAAACATATAAAAAAANAAAAAAATTAATAGTTAATAATTAGGCATGGGAAAAAAAGTGTTTGTAGAATACACAATCTTAAAATCAAAAGTTTATGTTTGTCCTTTGAGTATAGTTGTCCCAAGAGCTTTAGTAGAAAAGAACTTACTTAGTAAGAACATCTGAAATAGCATCTCTTAACTACTCAGCACTAAAAATTTAAGGGCACTGATGTAAACATGGAAAAACTGAGTTCTCTTGCCTTGAATTGGGTCAACAAAATTATGGGTGCCATCAAGTGGTCAGGTGGTTGGTACAATTTTCATTTTACCACTCACAGAATAGTTTAATTTTTGAGCTTGATTCACAGCCTGATGTGAAAGCAGAATGAATACAGTTTGTGAATTTTCTTCTACCTTGTTCTTTTGAACATCTCTTCTTTACGGCACAATCGGAAAACCTTTGCTATGGACTGAATTGTGTCCCCCTGAAATTCACATGTAGGAGTCCTAACCCCCAATGTGATAGTATTTGGAGATAGAAATTTGGGAAGATTATTAGGGTTAAATTACGCCATGAGAGTGGGGTTCTCACAGTGGGATTAGTGTTCTTATAAGAGACACTTGAGAGCTTCCTCTCTTTCTCTGTCTCTCTGTCCCTCTGTCTCTCTGTCCCTCTGTCTCTCTGTCTCTCTCTTTCTCTCTCTCTGCCATGTGAAGGCACAGTGAGAAGGCAGCTGTCTGCAATCCGGGAAGAGAGCCCTCATCAGAAGCTGACTATGCTGGCACCCTGATCTCAAACTTCCAGAACTGTATGAAAATAAATATCTGTTGTTTTATCCACCCAGTCTATGGTATTTTGCTGCGGTAGCTCAGGCTGACTAAGACAACATAGAAACAAAGTATTTAGCCCATATTAATTTAGTCAAGTGTCTAGGTTAAGTGGAAAATACTGGCTGAGGCTAACTTCTAGATGTCCTCTGCTCTCCATCTTGAAGTCCAACGTTCTGCCTCTGTCCATCCTCTCTGTAATATTTCCTCACCTGGCCTGCCCGTGACATTCTCCAGCCAGTACTGAATTTCTTCTATTGCCCAACTTTCACCACTTTTTTGATCTTTTGATGATTTCTGAATTTGTCAAGACTGCAGACAATTATTGCTCCCTTTATGATAGAAGGCAATCGGCCTGAATCACTCAGTAAGCAAAGAAGGTGACAGACAGGACCAAGGAGAGACTATAAAAAATTAATAAACCAAAGTCTAATGAAAGTAGTCAAGGGGAAAGAAAAGAAAGAGTAGGAGAAAAGGGGAACAAGAATGAGAAAAAAATAGAAGGANAGGGGAAAGAAAAGAAAGAGTAGGAGAAAAGGGGAACAAGAATGAGAAAAAAATAGAAGGAACATGAAATGATTTCACTCTTCTAATACTAAGAATAAAGACAGCCAAGAATTTGGTACATCCAGGTAGGGCGGAATGTCTTAGTAAGAGCTGTCCTACGTATTCTCCATTCCCAGTTAACCCCTTTAAGCAATTAATTTCTAAATTATATATAGAAAAATTACATTCACAGGAAATAGTAATTAGAAAAAGAATACAACTGATACCAGAACTAAGGCTTGGAGGAAGATCTGAGAAGGAGTTTTGGACATGTTTTTTTCTGCAGGCAAAATGACATTATAAAGAGAAACATTATGACTAATGTATAAAAAGGTTAACTTGAGTTTGGGTGCTTGAGAGAGCTTCTGGGCTTTCTTCTGTGGACTTTGTTTGGAGTCAGTGTTAGATAATAAGCAGTTATAGAAACTCCTTGTCTCAATTGCTCTTCTCCAACATTATTACTGGGAAGAAAGCCCCACAGGCAGAATCCCCAGAGTAGGAAGAGACAGATTCTCACTCTCCCAGAACCCTGGGTCAGGGGTGCAGAGCAGCCCAGGCACCTTGTGCTTGCACTGCTCTCTTGGCTGGAGTATTGCACCCACCCTGCGCTCAGGATGGAAAACAGAGGAAAAGTGAACAATTTCTAACTATGTACATCCCTTTGTACTGAATGTATCAATGTTCTGGAAGATGATACTTCAACTTTGCAATATTACATTGTTTTCCCATCCTACCAGCTCTTTGATTCCCAGTGATTGTAGAATTTGAGCAAGGCCAAAGGTCTAACATATTTACTACTTCTGCTAGTCTCATGTGCTGCTTTCTAAAGAAATAAGACACAAAGTTTGTTGTATGACATCTTTTCTACACGTAGATAACACCATGCATACCTAAAACTCCCAGAGCTGATAAACAAAATCAATACCCAAAATTAGTAGTGTTTTTATACACCAACAACAAACTAGTAGAAAAAGAAATTAAGAAAGCAATCCCATTTACCATGGCTACCTAAAGAATGAAATACCTAGGAATAAATTTAAGTGAAGAGGTAAAAGATTCTACAATGAGAACTACAAAACTCTGCTGAAAGAAATTAAAGAGGACACCAAAAAACGG
Source organism: Galeopterus variegatus (assembly GCF_000696425.1). Lineage (NCBI taxonomy): Eukaryota > Metazoa > Chordata > Mammalia > Dermoptera > Cynocephalidae > Galeopterus > Galeopterus variegatus. The sequence continues at coordinate 25,972 of NW_007732686.1, forward strand.
AAAGACACTCCACGTTCATGGGTTGGAAGAACTAATGTTGTGAAAAAGTCCATACTACCCAAAGTGATCTATAGATTCAATGCAATCCTCATCAATATACATTCTTCACAGAAATAGAAAAACAATTCTAACATTCATATGGAACGACAAGAGACCCTGAGTAGCCAAAGCAATTCTGAGCAAAAAAAAAAAAAAAAAAAAAAATA